>NC_068984.1:119239954-119251627 GCF_001194135.2 Octopus bimaculoides | reverse complement strand
CACCTAATTCAATTTGTTTTAGTTCATACAGCTGATATGAATAACCAGCACCAGATAAATTACCTCTTCCTAGATTGGTAGAACTCTGTTCCAGGGTAAATTTATCATTCAGCCACTTAACTGCTAAAACTGAAACCTTATAAGTCCCAGGAGGCTTTATACACATCAGTATTTTATTTTATTAATGTTTATGGGACAATATTTGAGTGGTTACTTTGAAAGTAGTAGAAGTCTGGCCTGTAATATTCCTTGCTCTTTATATATATTTCATGTCTGTTTCTCATCTGGATGAATGAAAGTAGAGTTAGTCTTAATAAAAGAAAAAGAAAAAAATCTGAAATCATTGACTTAGGATTTTGTCAGGACTGATTTTATTTTTTTTTTCATCTCATTGTGAAATGCTAGAGTCAACCCTTTCAAAACTATTTCTAACCAAAGACACTGCCTTTGTTTCATTTAATTTTGAAAACAAATGAAGCATTTAGTAAAATCTTTATCATCATTGTTGTTTGATGTCCGCTTTCCATGCTGGCGTGAGTTGAATGGTTTGACTGGCAAGCTGGGAGGCTTGTCATTTGTAAGCTGGTGATTGGAACATAAACTAACTTGAAATTTTGACAGGAAACTTTAATTTAGATCATTCTAAAACAGGAAATTTGTATTATAGATCCAAGGCAGTCTTGGGTAGGTTGGAATTAAAAAGGTTGACTGTACTACTTGCATACTACTCTGAAAAAAATTGGCTTTGTGTTCAAGCAAGAAATTTCATATTTACATCAATATACACACTTGAAACAATATTAGATTATAATAATTATGTATATTACATTTGTATATACTTTATAAATGTTATGCACATTGTTATTTTAAACTAATACTGTTTCGGTATTTACGGTACAAAAATTAGACTAAATTTAAGCTCACAATTTTGTTTGTTTATTTTGAACTTTTTGCTATCAACCTATCTGTTTTTTAATATAGAACTGTCTATTTTAAAATGCTCAGTGTTTAAATTAAAATATATTGTCATACTTTTATGCAAAAACCTTTCTGTATGATCATGAACACAAGCAGCTGAAATATGGTTCCTCTGAAGGGTCTCTGAAGCAACGTTACTTGACAGGGCACATAGCTTGGAGATCAGGAAATCTCCTCTGGTCAAGCTGTTACTTTTCTGTATTGAGGGATCACAGCTCAGGTGCATGTGATTAGAATGTTGCAGGAAAGGATTGGAAGATGGATTCTTAAAACTGAGCCAACTGGCAGGAGACCTAGAGGTAAACCGAGAATGAGATCATTGGATAATAACCATAGTCTCAGTTAGTCATACTTGAGAATCTAGCTGGAAACTGTAATGGCAGTTGCTTCTGACACACAATTCTATGGAAGAGTGGCTAAGGACTCTACCCACACAATCCTCCCAGGAATAATAGGTGGAGAAGATGAATGTTTGGATGGAACTTTTTAGTTAAGTTACATTCAAAACATCTGCTTAATTAAATGAAAAGTTATTTTACCAAAACAGTTTTTTAATTTCTTTTTGAAAGAGGCAGTGTATTTCATTAATAATATGGTCACAAAGGGCTTAAATAGAATTATCATACCTCATATTGTGATAGTGTTGTTGAATTTGGTGAATGTTTGGCATTAAATATTTCATTAAATGACCATCTTAAAATTTTATTAAGCTAAAGTAGATTTGTAGTAAGGCTAGCCATCATCAAGTGGACAACTGAGGAGGAAGGAGAAAGAGAGACAGACTGGTGAAGATGTGGTAAAAGACAGCACTAGAAGACTTGATGGAGATGTTTGTCACCTGGGAAGAAGAGCACAGTTTGGTTCAGAATGGTACTTCTTGGAGAACCTTCATTGCCTGATGCTCTTCAAGCAGATAGAGATAACATTATCTTCAGAATTGAGGTCTAAATGATATTCTCTGAAGTAATGCATTTTTGTTTTAATTAAATGCAGTCTAACTAAATGTGCTGCGAATTTGACATGATGAACTCAGTGTGAAAACCATTAATCTAAATTCTAGAAAGATTGGTTTTAATAATTTTGAACTTAAGTACTTTTGCTCTTTAGTCCCAGGTTACTCCAGATCAATTAGACTTATGTTCACATTACTCTAGCCCTGTCTATCCCATCATATTTTCTGTCAGTTATCCAGTCTATCTACCCTTTTTTTAGTAAGGTATTGTTTGAGGGGTTTTTTGCATATACTTTCAGGCAAGTTAAACAACTATCTAGTTGCTCATTTGTTGATACTTTGTTCTGTTTAATTCTAAGGTAAATTTAGAATAAAGATATATTTTATACATCTGCTTTTCTCCACTAATGAGCATGGTTCAGTGTTTATTTTATATATTCATACATTACACAAGACGTTGAACTAACAGCTCATAGGTGTTGTATTCAAATCAACTGCTTGCATGTATTGTGTACATTGGTTACTAAACTTAATTCATCAGTTCTCTTACATACTGGAAGTGTGTAAGAGATATTCTGGCTATGTCACCTTTAATAGACTCATGCTTTCTTTTACTCATGACCATAGATCTAGAGCTGAAACTGTTTCTTATGAAAACTTTGTCTTTGGAGGTCTACCTTTAAATATTGTATTAGTTCAATGCCTGCCTAACGCAGTGAATTGGCAGAATTATTAAAGAGTTAGATTGAGTACCTTACATTATTTCTGCTCTCTACGCACTGGGTTTAAATCCCACTGAAACCATCTGCACCTTTCATCCTTATAAGGCTGATAAATTGACAGCGGACTAGCACTGAATCCTATCCTTCTTTCTCTATGGATTATCTTTGTTATTCAAAGGTTCAACTTTGTCACGTTGTGTCATGCTGATTCAGCTTGAGAATTGTGTTAAAGGTACAGTTCACTGTAGATTAATCAACTACTTACAAGTGGTCAAACAACTGAATACTAATTGTCAAGATTGATGGAGAATACATTAGTTTTTGATGTCCTTTGTAGCAATATTCTACAAATGCTCTTTTGCTTGACGCCCTTTTAATGTTAAATATGGTTTAGGGCAGTGAGTTGTGTGGAGGATTGAACCACAAATTAAATTTTTTTTGATCTTATGTGTCTAGATTCAAGTCTTGTTGGGATTGATTTTGCCTTTTCATACTTCAAGGGGGATAAGTACTAGCAACCAACATTTCCCCTAAATTTACAACTGCTGAGTGGGAACTTGGGCTGCTTTGGGCAAAAATATTTTTAATTCAATGCTAGCACTTGGGGGAGTATTCATACTTAACACAGCTTATGGAGTACACTCTTGTAAATTAAAATGGGCTGCCACATTTTGATGTGTATGGCACCAATACATGGGCCATGCAACTGGACCTACATGCAGCTTTGGGTGTACATTGCTAATAAGATACTAGTATCAAGAATTAATTTTATGCTTTGTTAAAGGAAATCAATATTATAACTCTTTTTTTATTTGATCAGATGTTATTTGTGAATTTTTGTGGTAAAGGATTAGCTGAAAAAAGAAAAAAAGGAAAATTATTTGGTGTTGACTAAGAAGCATGTGATAGAAGTCGTATAAGTCTGTCACTGGTATAACAAGAGAAAAAGGGGAAAGTGGCTTTAAAATCACGTTGATAATGACAATGAAATTGGGTTGATTGCAGATTAACCTCATATCATTGGATTAATAGACAAATAGTACAACTTGACTCATTCTGTCTATATTATTTACCAAGGAAATGAAAGGAAAATATTTCTGAATTCATAGCAATTATAAATACAGTTTAAGTAAAATATCTGGAAAAGTGTAAATGATAACATTGGTGAAAATAATGAGTCCATGATGATGGACATATGGTAAATTAAGGGTTGTCATCTGCACCTTGTATAGGTAGTTAAATGTATGGTTATTACAGGCCATGGGGTCATAAATAAAGTAACAATTTAATGTACTGAAGGAGAATGGGAACGAGCCCAACTGACTCCCTTAGCATGAATGTTTAATCTCTTGAGTGACAAGATGAAAACTTTAATTCCAGTTTGCAGTCATTAGGAAAAATTCAAGAAATCTATTAAATAACAGGGAATAAGATAGCATTAAGTTGTGTCATCCTGAGCTTTTTTTCCTTTCCTTTTTTCATTTTATCGTTTTGTCAAAACATTATGCTAATTACAGTAGTAACCATCTGCACTATTAGAGTTATTTAAACCTACTGTCTATCAAGAGTTAAAGGTACAGCTCTATAGTATATGATTACTGTATAAGTAAATGATTCACATGAACAGTCTCTTACAAATGCACACACAAATACATGCACGCGCGCACACACACACATGCAGAACAAAACTAGGAGAGCTAATGAGGTATAGGCATAGTGTGGTTATTGTTAAATGAAAACACACGAGCATGCACGCGAAGGAATAAGTCTAAGATTAGGGAACAAGAATGGGTATGATTTAAGCCAAAGGATTTCCACCTTTTAATAAATGAGTAGCCGTCTACAAACATGAACAATGAATGAAGGAAAGTAGAAAAAAGGAACCCCCCCCCCCCTAATAAGAAAAGCTAAAAGAAGAATTAAAAGTAAATACTTTGAGCAGGTGAGGGTTTCAGCATAGCTGAAGTGTTGTAGACATTTGATCATTGACATGACTTGGAGGTCTGCCTAAAGGTTAGCATTCTAGATTAAAGTTGTAGGTGTGTAATCTCTTGAATGAAGAAGGTATTTGTAAAAATAAATAATTAGCTACAACAACAGAAACAAAAAGCAATAAGTAGATAAAAACAAGCAAATTCAAATCAAATGGAATGTTTTTTGTTTTGTTTTTTTTAAAGGGCCTTTGTTCTAGGCAGGATGTTGAATCAGTTTCTTATAGAGTTCAAATATAATATTTTGAAGGGTATTAGTTCATACAGTTAACAGAGACCTGCTTGTGAAAATGCTAGAGTTAGTCTCTTTGTATAGTGGAGTTTGGTTGGATGATGTATAGGTTTAAATATTTTAATATAGTGGATGCATTAAAATGTATACTGTGTCAGTAAGCAATATATTAAATATGTGCATCTATATCTCTCTTTCTACCCCTCCCCCCATTACTCCCTTCCACTTTTGTATAATGTGAGTGACCATGTATTACCCCTGTACCAAGAAACCTGTTCTGGCCTCTTCCTGCATGCTTTAACCTCACATCATCAAGCATACAGTTGTCTCTCTCTCTACTGTAGTCCCACTCAGTCAAAAAGATTCTTGGTCTTGTGAGCTACATGTTGAAGTCAGTAGTGCTGGTGCCATGCAAAAAGCATCCAGTACACTCTGTGGCATCCAACTGTAGAAATCATGTCAAAACAGATTGGAGCACAGTACGGTCTTCCAACCTGTTGGATGTTGTTAAACCACCCAATCGATGATGGCATGGAAGATGGATGTTAAAAGACAACAATGACAGTGTGTTAATAAGTAATATACTGGAATGTGTGAATATGTAATGAAGTTCAAAAGATTGATATAATTCAGCTGAATCCCAGTTGTAGTAAATCTACAAGTACCATATTTAACAGTATAGAAGATGCATGGGCATATTAGACAAAACCCCAATTTTAATGGTGCATATGAAGGGAAAACATGTTTTTTGTGCATTAAAGCATGTAATGTAGACCCTATGTGGTATTATCATGTGTGTTTGCGTGTATGATGCTACCTTATTGTTTTATTATAGCTATATCCTTGACCAAGTCAGAATGTTGGAAAATGCTTCCCCTATATATATTTTTTTATATCTTAAATACAAATGCAAACAGTAGTTTTTGTTTATGTATCATACTAAGATATACATCAAATTAAAAGAAATCCTATTTAAATCATGCCCAAATATTCTTTATTATTTAACTGATTTCAGTCATTGGACTGCAGTCATGTTGTGTAATCACAGTCTATTCTATAGTCAATTGTATTGACCCCCAGCACTTGATTGGTACTTACTTTATCAAACTGAGAGACGTCAAAAGCAAAGTTAATCTGGGTGAACTTAGTACAGTTATGTCACCAAACACCTCGATGAATTTTGTCTGGTGTGCTGCTGATTTTGGTCATCCACTATCCTTTGCTGCTAACTATTTACTACTAATTGCAGGAACATACCATTTTGCTACTGTTTGTGGTTATGGTAATTTTAGGGAGAAAGTTCATTTACCAAGCAGTTATAACATCACTCTTCATTTCAGTCGTTTTGTCAATGTGAACATGAAGCAGCATTTATAGGGAGCTGTGATGAAGACTAGGGCAGGAGAATAGGCAGCAAGATCAGAAAAGAGGTGGGATGCCATATGTTATAAGCAGGAAATGATGTGGTGAGATAAATTATGAAGAGATAGCATAAATGTGTGTGTGTGTGTGTGTGTATAAGCTCTTTTAGTTAGGAACTGAGTAGGTGTAAGAAGAAAGATAAAAATTGTAGCTGATAAAATCAAAGACTGTAAAGGAATATTATACAGAAAATATAATGAAGACAGTACTGTGATATACATTCCGCTGGTTAGAGCTCGCCAATGATCAGACATACTTATCTGTGTTAGTGGAGATTATCACAAAAGTCAAATGCAGGAACATGGTTATCTGTGCTTGGGTCTTTAATGATCATATTGCAGAACATCTAGATGGATACTCTGTTGTTGGATGAATGTTATTAAGGATGGTGGGTGGTGGGGGACTTATCTTTTATCTTTCTATTTATTACGCCCATAAGATTGTGGCCATGCTGGGGCACTACCTTAAATGACAAGCAAGTTGATCTTAGTACTTTTTTTTAACCCATTAGCATTCAAACCGGCCATATCCAGCCAAAATATTTAACCTGTTTTATACAGAAACTGACCAGATCTGGCCTCTCACCTCAGCCCTACCATGTCATTCTAAAACTAAAAAAAAATCACATCACTGAAATCTCTAAACTACAAGATAATGCATGATTAATTCAAAACAATATAAACAAACAAACATCACATTTGAGAGAATAATCCAAACACTAAAGGGTTAAAGCCGGGTACTTATTCTCCTGGTCTCTTTTGCTGAACCACTAGGTTATGAGAATATAAATAAACCCAGTTGTCAAGCAGTGTTGGTTGGACAAATACATATATACATATATCTATCATCATCGTCATCATAGAGATATATGTATGTATTTGTGTTTGTCCCACCAACACTGCTTGACAACTGGGTTAATTTATTCATATTCTCATAACCTAGTGGTTCATAAAATTCTGTGTCTGTTCCCTATGCATTCTCAAACGGCTCCACCAAATCAAATCAGTGTCAACATGTAATTTTTATTTTCATTTGGATTAAAACTGTATAACATTTTCTCAAATAATCTTTCTGTACTCAACTATAGTAAAGGACATTTTATACCACGACCACAACCACGACCACATTTTGTATATAAGTGTGTATGTGTCTGTGAGTGTGTGTATGTTTGCTTGTTCGTTATATACAGGTATGTCTATGTTGTCTGTTTAGTATATGTGAGTGTATGTGTATGTCAATGTGTATGTGTGTATATATATATATATATATATATATATATACACACACACAAAGAGTGTCTTGCAGTTTCTTTCTGTCAAATCTGTTTACAAGACAGATTGTTGGCCCAGGGCTATAGTAGAAGACACTTGCCCGAGGTGTCGTAGAGTTGGACTAAACCTAGAATCCTGGTTGTGAAGCAAACTTCTTACCACACAGCCATGCCTGCACTTAGCCAGAGCAATATGTTTAAACAGTTAAGAAACTTTGAGGACCAGAGATTAAGCTAAAGAAGATCAGAGAAAAAGTATTGGTGAGTGAAGATTTTCCTGTCAGTAGATGGCTCTTCTTTTATACAATCCAGTGCATGTGTGTGTGGGTTTGAATGGACATTGTACTGGATGTGTGAGCAATATCTTCAGACTAACATGTAGATTGTATAGCTCTAACTTAACTTTTGCAGTCCCTCATTATACAAAAGTAAATAATTTGCTTTTATGGAAATAAAAAATGTTTTTAAGGGTTGAGAAATTTAGTAAATAAAAATCATTGAAATTGATTTATATTGTATTCTCCACCTAATTATTTTATTAATAAGTTTTCATTTGTTATATGTCTTTGCAGGACATCACCAAACTTCATCTATTTAAGCGCCAGAATCAAGAATATCAAAAAAAGTTAATTGCTAGTCTCCTACTGTACTCTTTCTTCATATGTGTCATTGCTGCTCTCATCATTTTTCTGTACTACTTGCCTACAAGCTGGAAAGGCTGGTTTCTTGTCTTCTTCCCAATACTGATATTTATTGTATTGTAAGTATTGAAGATTATTTTTATTGTTGTTATTAAGGTGATGAGCCGGCAGAATCGTTAGTGCACCGGATGAAATGCCTAGCAGTATTTCACCTGTCGCCACGTTCCGAGTTCAAATTCTGCCAAGGTTGACTTTACCTTTAATCCTTGGGGGGGGGGACCGATAAAATGAGCACCAGTTGAATACTGGGGTTGATGTAATTGACTTATTCCCTCCCCCCAAATTTCTACCCTTCTGGCAAAATTTTAAACCATTATTGTTGTTATTAGTTGCAGTTTCTTGTCAGTAAAAACTGGAGTTGTGGTTGAAGCTAGAAATATAGAATATACATAAAAATAAAGTATTAACTTCGGTGTTCTACCATTCTGAATTTTATTGCTTTTTGTTGTTCGAGAGTACAATGCTCCCTGGCAAGAATGGACTGAACCACTACATATAGATAGTAGCAGTCTGAGTAAGTGAGGTAATTCATGCTAGTTCCCTTGTTTTGTACTGAAAGGCTTGACTGAACGGGTGTTAAATATCGCCACGTGCTCGTCAGTGATGGTGTGAAGAATTTGGTAGCAGAACGGAAAAAAAAAAAGTTGAGTGAACTGGAGCAACATGAAATTAAGTATTTTGCTCAAGAATAGAATGCACTGCCTGTGGTTATAGGTGTAACACTCTAACCACTAGGCCACACACCTTCACAGACAGACAGCGGTGTGAAAATGAAAAGCATTTTCATTGAATTGTAATGCTAAAATTTGTTTCCTAGTCAAGCAAGACACCTGTAATAATTAGTACCATATCCAGAGAAATTTATTATTCATCTCCCAACATTACAAAACCCAGAGAAAAGCACCAGCTATATGAACCTGTGTGATATGAGAGGCACTTAGAGAGAGAGTATACAGGGAATGTCGCTTCTAATAAAAAGAAAATTGTTTTTTGCCTGTAATTATTAATTACATATGTAATATGCAGCTTTTAACAAACATGTCACTATCAATAATAGCAGAGTCCTAAGCATTCAGGTTTACATCATTGGTTTAAACTTTGACACACATGTTACATTTATCATATTTATCTCTTTGTACTTGCCACTGTCTACTCAGCTGGAAGATATTAAATCGTGTCATTCTGTGATAAGAAGTTTTACATTTTGAAGAGGGACTGGGTACAGAAAAGTTTCTCTAACTACTCATGCAAATCTCTAAATTGTAGACCTGTCTAACCCATTATTTTATACTTTAATAATGTAACAGATGGCAAGTCCTGAATAGCATAGGTTGTTGTAGTGGCAGTATAGAATGAATTTAGTTGGAATGTTGTTCTTCTCCAAGGGCATGACACACATGTACATTGACATAATAACACCACTACAGTTTGTGATAGAGAATGGTGTTCAAAATCAGTTCACTGGAATCTCTGCTCAGCTCTTTAGCACTTACCACTAACTGTAGCTAGAATTAATATTATTATTTATCCATATCACTCTTTAATGTCTGTGGCTTTTAACTCTGTTTTGGTCTTTATCCCAGTCCTTCATGCAGCTATCATAACCTTTCAGGTATGTAGCCAGGTGGGGAATTACTAGTTTATTCTTTATTCAGTGTCTGATACTGTTTGTTTCCTTAATCTCTTTTAACTTCATTTGAACTTAATCAAACTTCTAGATTAATAACATGGCATGTAGCAAATTGTGAAGGTGCATAACCTAGTGGTTACGTTACTGCACTCACTATTGCTTGTTCATGGGTTCGATTCCCAGACTGGCGGGATGTTGTGTTCTTGAGCAAAACACTTCATGTCACATTGCTTCAGTTCCCCTTTCAATCAGAGGAGGAATGTTAGCCTGCTCACTAGATGCAAATTGCATTGCAACTAGCAATGTGTAACAACGTCTAATAGTCTGGTCAGTCATGTGATAACATGATGTAGTAAATTATATTTATACTAATATTCTAAAGTTTCTTAACTACCCAACTTGCACGACCAAACTGTGCTGTGTTTCTTATTGCTTGTACCTTGTCCTTTTTGTATTTGAAAGAAATAATTTAAAAGAACGTGCTTTTTTTTTTATCATCGCTTCCTGTATTTGCAGTCATAATTGGCAGTGTTCTTATTAAATTACTAAGGGTTTTATCTGTAATTAGATTAGTTAGTTTTGGCTGCTTATTCTAAATGTTATACTAACTAGAGTAAATGTTTTTGTCTTATCAGAATATGGCTGGTAAAGAAGGTTTTACAATGGTATTATGTTAAACGGATCTCCAGTAATGGTTTGTATTTCTTTTAACTATTTTCATATCTATCATCATTAATTCTACACACACACACACACACACATTTGTTAGGCTTCATGTAAACATGCACACTTACACATGTTTTCACTTATCAGTGAATACTCTTACATTTTGTCTTGCAAACAAAGTTTTCCAATCCTCAAACAATTTACTTCCATTGTATGCAACTACATTCATGCATGCTGATATTACATATCTTATGAGATATGCTTGCCTTATGTCATTTCAACATTTGTGTATCCTCTATGTTCAGCACCCATGGCTTACCCCTGCACACATCACTTGATAATATCATACTTCATGCAATCTGCCCTTCATTCACAGTTTCAGTTATTCTACTTTTAAAGACAGGTAATTTTCACTGATCCCAGAACTATAGCATAATTACACTCACTTCTAGTCTCAAACATTTATAAGTCAGTGCTCCTCAGTTCCCCTCATATTAATCCAATCTTACAATGGAACCAAAACAACTTCCACAAAGACAGGTCAACACTACTGTTCAGAATATTGTATTTGTGCATTTCTTTAAAGCACTTGGTAATGTGTATATCTCTTGTTTCCCATTATTCCCTCCCCTATCATTGATTGACATGTCACTCCTTCTCTTTTACCATCACCCATCTTTATTGCTGTCCATTACTCAATCTCATATTACTTCTTCCTCTAATACCCATTGTTGTCATTCCCCATTCTCTTTCCCATTTTCATTCCTCCTTCCATCACTTTGTTTCTTTCTTTCCTGTCTCTCCTTCTACCCTACTGCATTACACATGCTGTTTTCTATTCAATCTCCTTACCAACAATCAGCATATAACTGTCAATTCAATTTCTCTTTCTCTTCATTCTCCATCACTCTAACTTTCATTACTTTTTCTTCTGTTTCCCTCATGGACATGTTATGAATGAACACTGACAACATAGAGAAGACTTCTTCATAGGACAAGGCAGTCTTCCTAATGCTGTGATAAATGCACCCACTAGTGTTAGATTGGATAAGATACAGTTTGGATTGCTACATTGATAAAGGATCACAGATATCACATTTGCATGAGTT
>NC_068984.1:119236388-119238207 GCF_001194135.2 Octopus bimaculoides | reverse complement strand
ATATATATATATATATATATATATATATATATACAAATATATATATATATATATGTCTGAGGTGGTATCAAAAAGTTCCCAGACTAGTTCTGTAGCATGCCAACAGATGGCAGCATATTGATTGTGTGCGCTGTGAGAGCTATCAGTGACCTTCATGAGGCAGTGTGCTGAGTGACTTGCTGTGTTTACTTTGCAAGTTGTGAAATTTGTGTTTTTGTCATCATGTGTATGCTGTAGTCTGCAATTTTGTCATGGACAAGAACTAGAGCCAACATGAAATTTTTTGTTAAACTTGGGAAGCCTGCTGCAGAAACATTGAGCATGCCTCAGCAAGTGTACGGCAATGAGGCAATGGGTTGCATACAATGTTTTAAGTGACAAGGGTGCTTCAAAAGCATATATATATACAGGGTGCAGTGAATAAATTGTCTACATTATGCATAAATGAAAATAACACTTACATCTCATTTTAACAGATATATTTACCCAAATTACATAAACATATCTTGATATACTAAAGACTAAATTTATTCAATAAAAACACCATTATTTTCATCCATCACCTCCAGATGACTTCAAAATCTCCTGTAGCTCTTCTGGAAGGTCTCCTTGTTTAAGTTGATGAATGCTGCCATAATCCTTGCCTTCAGTTCATCTTTGGCATTACAAGGAGTTTTGTTGGTCTCTTGTTCAACTGTGCCCCACACATAATGATCAAAGGAGTTGCAGTCTGGGTAGTTAAGTGGCCAGATGTTAGGGGTGATGTGGTCGCAGAAATTGCCTGAGGCTGTGTGGAAAGATGAATGGAAGCATAATGTTGCAATCACTAGTGATTACTCCAAACCCGATGATGTTGACTGGATGTTTGACTTTTATCACTCTTGGTACATGTTTTGGGAACATGACAGCCAACAGTTGTTCTGTATGTTCACCATCTGATCCTGGCAGAAATTTTTCACATCTGAGAAAAACCAAAGCATGTTTGGTTGGAGGGGATGCTTGAGTTTGTTCAAAAGCTTCATAGCACGGTCTTTCCTCTTGTCCTTGATGACTTGGGATAAAAATTGGCCCTTTCTCTTCTTGTATGAGGAATGCTGAATGTCTTCATGCACTACCTGCCTGATAAGAAACTCAGACACTCCCATGTCCCTGGCGATGGACCTGATTGACTTGGAAGGATCGTTGTCAATCATGGCCTGGATCTTATCAACAAATTCAGGAGTTGTTTTCGTATCAGAACGATCAGAGTGAGTTTTCCGAGCTGCCGTACCTCCATAATCACCATTAGACTCATCCAACTCTCTCTGAATCTTCTGCACTGTTCTCAGATTGACACCCAAACTCTGAAATGTTTGTATTGGAGCTTCCAGCATGAATGCCAAGCAGTACAGCATGTCACTTCCAAATTTCTGGCAGAGTGAATTACATCGTAGTGCTGTTTTTCTCACAGACGGTGCCCAACTGACTCTACTATACTGTGTAATCGACAAAATCAAAAACAAACAATGCACATGCACGAAATTAAAAATATAAAGTGGCGACAATTTACTCATTGTGCCCTGTATGTATATATATATGTGTATGTGTGTTTCTTTAAATATGTATATATTCCTTGAATAACTTAGTATCATTTTCACACATTTTTGCCAATGTTTGTTACAATGAAATCTTATGATATGTTGTTCTTGTTTATGACTCTTCTAAAATACTCTTTTTAATCTCTAAACTTTCTTTTTATTGCATTTCAGCTTGAAGAGGTTCTAGAAAATGAAACTTACAAAGTAGCTAAAGAAATCTTTGAACGATTCGATCCTGCAAG
>NC_068984.1:119226462-119228892 GCF_001194135.2 Octopus bimaculoides | reverse complement strand
AGATATATATATATATATATAAATATATGGGAGAATATACAAATAATAACAACAGACGAGGACAGGTGGTGTAAATAACAAAAGTATATATTAGTATGACGCTCGGGAATACGGAAAGTCTTTGACGTTTCGAGCTACACTCTTCAACAGAAAGAATACGGAGACAAGGAGAAAAACACGGAGAAAAAAAATTGAATAGTGTCCAGTCAACGGTCAAATAACTATTTAAGAATCCATAAGTCAGGAAAATATATACTCATATATTTGTTAGTAGAGTGGGTGTATTAATCGAAGCATACTGTATCGTATATCCATTACGGCTGATCTTACCAATCGGTTTTGGACTAGGGGTTCAGTGGAATGTTAAGTATGCAACGTTTTGAACCATGAAGAATTCGTACCGGATTTTTGCAGAGTTTTGAATTTTTTAAAAACATTTTTTTGCAATTGTCTGATAATACAGACATAGACTTGCCCAAATGCATCAATAAATTAACATTGATTTTTTTTCACTATTGTTACAATCATCTGAAATGGAACTGTCAAAGTGCGATATTCAAGCAGTTTTGCTATTCAACTTCAAAAAAGGATTAAGGCAGCTGAAACTGCTCGCAATATCAATGAAACGTTTGGTGAGGAGATGACCTGTGAGTGGTCAGCTCAGAAATTGTTTGAACAATTTCGCAGTCAAGACCTGAGCTTCAAAGATCGTTAGCATAGTGGATGCCCATCTGTCATTGATGACGGTCAGTTAAAGACTGTCACTGAGAAAGACCCATGTAAAATCACTCGAGAACTGACAAAAGAGCCTCAAGTTAGCCAGGAAACTGCCTGCAATCATTTGCATGTGATTGGAAAATCAAAAATGCTCGACAAGTAGGTACCACATGTTTAGAACGAAAATCAGAAAATGTGCAGATATGAAATTTGCTTGTCACTTCTCTATAACCAGACCAATCCATTTTTTAACTGTATCGTCCAACCCATGCTAGCATGGAAGGCGCACGTTAAACGATGATGATGATTGTAACTTGCGATGAAAAGTGGATTCTGTACAATAATAAAAAACATTCTTCTCAGTGGTTGGACCAAAATAGAGCACCGTAAACCTTCCCTAAACCCAAGTTCTTCTAAAAGAATATTATGGTGACTGTTTGGTGGTGTACTGCTGGACTCATCCACTATAACTTCTTAAAATCCGGAAAAACCATAACTGCAGAAACATATTACCAAAATGAATGAAAAACTAGTACTCTTCCGTCCCAGATTGATCAACAGAAGAGGGCCAATCATTCTTCATGACAATGCTGGACCACACGTTTCACTCCAGAAGTTAAGGGACCACACCACACTCCAGAAGTTAAGGGAATTTGGTTATGAAGTTCTTCCCCACCCAGCTTATTTCCCAGACCATTCTCCTACTGACTACCACTTTTTCAAGCGCCTTGATGGTTTCCTGTGTGAGAAGTTCAAAAATTAAGCCAATGCTGAAAGTGCATTCAAAGAGTACATCAGTTCCAGAACTCCAAATTTTTATGTTACCAAAATAAGCAAACTTGTAATTCATTGGC
Source organism: Octopus bimaculoides (assembly GCF_001194135.2). NCBI lineage: Eukaryota > Metazoa > Mollusca > Cephalopoda > Octopoda > Octopodidae > Octopus > Octopus bimaculoides. The sequence goes on along the minus strand of NC_068984.1, from coordinate 119,227,321 downwards.
AAAAATGTATTGATTGTAATAGTTCTTACTTTGATGAATAAAATTCTGCTTTGTTGAAATATATTGTGATGAATTTCCTGTTTCAAAACGTTGCTTACTTTTTACTCAGTCTGATAGCTCACTTTCGCTGTTTACAACAGTGCTTGGAAGGAAGGTGTGTAGCATGCGATTGTTGCATTGACCACGACAGACAAAGTTGAGCAGAGAATCTGCATCAAATTTTACCAAAGGCTTAGTGATACCTGCTCAGAGGCCTACACAGAATTTTCAAAAAGTTTTCATCATTCTTGACACAATCAAGGAGATCTTGTGCAACTGAAAGCCAACTTTTTGGTCAACTGAAAGCAGTTTTGGCACAAACTTGGCAGATAAGTGTCTCATACCCAAATCTTCAGTGATAATGGACTGAACTAAACTGTAATTAATCTGCACATCCTCTGATGAATCATGGATGGTAATTTGCCGATTTCCCCTCAAAGCTGTGTGCACGTCTGCGATGTTTTTTTCAGTTCTGCTAGTTGTAGGTCTCCCAGAACATTCATCACTATCGACATTTTTTTGGCCATCTTGGAAACATGTGAACCACTCATACACTTGTGGCTCATACACTTTCTGCAATTTTGCAAAGGCCTCTGAGCAGGTGTCACCATGACATCTTTCTCTGTCATGGTCAATGTGACGATCACACACTACACACCTTCCTTTCAAGCACTGCTGTAAACAGTAGACTTGAGCTAGAACGTTAAAACTTAGTATGCATGCACAGCAGAGTTCAAAATCAATCTGTGCCAAGCAGCTTTACTCTGCATGCTTTAGCTTTGTTACTATGGCAACAGTCCGGATACTTATTGATCAGACC
>NC_068984.1:119219312-119226346 GCF_001194135.2 Octopus bimaculoides | reverse complement strand
TATATATATATATATATGTGTTCGTCTTGGTGTCTGTGTTTGTCCTCCATCACCACTTGACAACCAGTGTTGGTGTATTTCCGTCCTTGAAACTTAGCAGTTTGGCAAAAGGGACTGATAGAATAAGTACAAGGCTTAAAAAAGTAACATCTGGGTTGATTCACTCGACTAAAGTTCTTCAAGGTGGTGCCCCAGCTTGGCCACACTCTAATGACTGAAACACCTAAAAAGATTAAATAAATAAATAAATGATGCAGACAAGGTTGTGTGGCTAAAAACTTTATTGTTTTATGTTATGGTGAGATTTTGGGCCCAAGTAGAGCTGGCATTATTCTGATGGATCTAAAGTATTATTAACATACTAGTGTTGTTGTTCCTTTATGTTTTGCCATTTGCACTGCTTACAGGTGCTCTAAATATGTTTGTGTGCTGTTCTGTATTCTTTTTTATACTTGCTTCATGTTTCTGAACTTATTTTGTGATCACCTAGTATTTTTGTCTTTTTAGTGTGAAGTACATTTACATTGTTCAAGTGTAAAGGTTGGGTGTATTTTGATGACTTCTTGTGTCACTGGTAAAAAAGGGAGGCAGTAGATTGAAATCAGGTTTCTGAATGACTCAGAACCAGGCTTCTGAATGATTGATACCACAAAGTCCAGTCCTTGTTGCAGTGTGGTAACTTGTGTACCTTAATGATCCTGAGAGCTTGCAAAGACGTGTTGGGGCAAGTGAAAGCGAAATTGTGATGTTACCTGTACCAGTAGATCACTAAGAGCACCGTCCGAGCGTGATCGTTGCCAGAGCACCAGCTGTCTGGCTTCCGTGCTGGTGGCACGTAAATAGTACCATTTGAGCGTGATCGTTACCAACGTCGCCTTCCTGGCACGTGAAAAGACATTCGAGCGAGTTCGTTGCCAGTACCGCTGGACTGGCTCCTGTGCAGGTGGCATGTAAAATACACCATTTCGAGCATGGCCGTTGCCAGTACCTCTTGACTGGCCTTCGTGCCGGTGGCACGTAAAAGCACCCACCACACTCTTGGAGTGGTTGGCGTTAGGAAGGGCATCCAGCTGTAGAAACTCTGCCAAATCAGATTGGAGCCTGGTGTAGCCATCTGGTTCACCAGTCCTCAGTCAAATCGTCCAACCCATGCTAGCATGGAAAGCGGACGTTAAACGACAATGATGATGAGAGCTATACCAGTGGAGCATAAGCTCCTTGTAGGACCACCTGTGCTTGACAAATCAATGGATAGAAGTTGGGCTAATATAGACCACCTCTTAGCAGAGGTAAAAATGGGCTTACATAGGGCCAACACCCTCTACTTAAAAAACAAGTAAAGCTATAGAAGCATTGTTAACAATTTAATCCTTTAGTGTTTAAACTGGTCATATCAGCCCAAAATATTCTATCTGTTTTATGTTCAAAATGGTCAGATCTGACCTCTCATACTTCCTGTACAATATCATTGTAAAAATAAACAATCACAACTTTGAAATCTCAAAGCTACAAGATTATACATAATTAATTCAAAATATTGTGAATAAGTAAGCATTACATTTGACAGAGTAATCTGAATGTTAAAAGGTTAAATCTAAGAAGACCTGGGAGGCACAGTCCAGATTCAAGAACAGTGGAGAAAAAGTTGTTGTCGGCCTATGCTCCATAAGGAGTGTGGGGGCTTAATATGCTGTTCTAGGTGATTGATGTAAGGTTGGAGTAATTGTCTAATTGTGTCATGTCTCCTACATGTGATGCTACATGTATTGTGTGAAGAAATGTTTTGGAAGGTTGTGTGTGTATATAGGTTAAAATGAGTATGGGATAGGAAGGATGTTTGTGGTACTCATTTGGGAAATTGTAAATTCAAGACGTGTTATTTTAGTAGCTTTAATGACCTGAAAGCTAGTTTTCTAACCAGCATGTTGAGTTGATGTCAGTAATTGTTAAAAGGATGTGTGGGACGCTTTTTGTCAAAGTGGAATGGGTGATTCTTGCATTTTGTGTTCCCGTTGCTCAATGCAGTTTTCTTTGCAGCTGATTTTCAAGGAATGCTTGAAGACATTTTTTCGCTGGTGAAATGTGGTTCTGTTATTTGAGCTTTGTAATTGTAACATGCAGAAGTGGTGTGGCTGTCACTGATGATACTAATTACTTTGTATAAAGTTTTCACTGCCTATTTTGTTGGTTTATGCTAGATACAAATGTTTGCCTCTTTCCAACTTTTCTTTGGTTCGTTTTCCTCATCATTTCCTTATTTAGCTGTTCGAAACTGAGTTTTAATTATGCTGTGTGTTGTGTATTGTGTTTTTGATTTGTCCCCCAAAAATTGCTTATTCCTGGTCTAGGTTAAGATGGCTATTTTGTATGTACCTCAGCACAGTTCACACTGCTTCTATATCACCATTTATTAAAGATGTTACCTCAGAACATGCTTATTGGATTTGATTAGAAGGAAATAATCAAATTTTCAGTAGATTATCTCATTTTTATTTTCATGTTATAATTGTTGGGTTAAGAAGTGAGAAGAGCTTATAAACAATTTTAAGCTTATAAACAATTCATCATGTTCATAAGCTTATAAACAACTCAGCATGTTCAGCTTCAGCTGGAGATTTCATTTAAGGTACATATAGGGGCAGTTAAGGGTGCATAATAACATATCAACTGAGAATTGCATCTAATAATCTTGCAGTGACCTTATGCAAGAAAATCTTTTCTACTGCACCTTTTGGCAACAGTATGATTCCAAAAACATCAACATAAGTATACTGTTGATCACCAGGAGTCTTTAGAGATAGCTTTCCAATATTTTGAGTTCTAATGTACATTTATGTGATTTTAAAAATCTGCCACAAAATATTGATTTCAGTTTGTGGCACAAAGCCAGCAATTTTAGGGGAAAGGTCAGTTGAGCACATCAATCCCAGTGCTCAACAGGTAGTTATTTTATCAACTGTAAAAGGTTGAAAGGCAAAGTTGGCCTTGATGGAATTTGAACTCGGAATGTAAAGGTGAATGAAATGCTGCTAAGCATTTTACCCAGTGTGCTAACAATTCTGCCTGCTCACTGCCTTCATCTGCCACAAAATATTAAAAACAAAAAACAAGCTGAGTGTACAGAATATATATGGAAGAGTAAACAAACGAAAACCAAATAAGTTTGAATTTTGTAATAATCTTCAGATTTCATAGAATCCAGTTTATTATTTATTTTTGGTTTTCTTTTTCATATGTTTACCTGTTGTGGTTTCTGAACTAAAAGAATGACCAACTTTCTCATACTTAAATCTCTGTTTCTTAAAAATATCCTATTTCCTTGTTTGTAATCCTCTTTGATGTGGCAATTGCATTAGTCTAAAAGGAAATTTATTGACAGCTGACTAAATATTTTCAAACAACAATAATTTGCCAGTTAGTTGAAACAGTTGGCACTTCTTTGCTGGAAGTGTTTTTGTTTTTTAGAAAGAAAATTCTTATTACCTTACTAACTCCAACTGAAATTAGAAAAGATTGGAGTGAAAATATTGTGGTCCCAACAAACCCCAAGATTCTTTCTGTAGTGTTAATAATAGACAGTCATTGGTAGGGTTTTGTGTATAACTGCTTTGTTTTCCAATCATTGTCATCTAAAGAGGCAGCAGTTTTCATTGTCTTTCATTTATTCTTCTCCAGCAGAGGATCGTACTGTAGATGAAGGTATGTAACAAAGACTCATTCTACTACCAGAAACGTTTTACTTTTTTCCCTAAAATTCTAATAGGATTTCTTTTTCTTTCAGAACTGAATCCCTAATCTGTAGCTAAGCCTAATATTCTGTAAGGCATGTTGGTGTAACTGCATACTGACAGTTACACTTTCCTTTCAACTTAAAATGTTTTGTCTTAAAAACAACAGGATATTAACCCTTTTGATACTACTCCACCTGAAACCATTCCTTGATCTGTATTTTAAATTAAATCCTCTCTTTATAGTTTTATGTGAGAACCTTTTACTGTGTGCCAGTCATTAGATTAATAATGAAAAACTTGGTCTTTTTATTAAAAACCTCTGAATTTTTGAATATTTTCAAAATTAATTGTAGCATGTAGACAGTGTGTTTTGATATAACAAGAGTCTCAAAAGGGTTAATATAACACAAGACTATTAACAATTCATTTACTTTACTAACCTTCTTCTCGCCTGTTGTTGCACATACTCTATCACTCTGACACCTTTTATAAACATTTTATTTTAAAATTTAATTAAAAATACCAAACTTTTATTGATATATTAAAGGTAAGCTAAGTTTGGACTTTTTCCTTTCTTATTTCACTATCTTTTTATGGCTTACTCAAAAAGGGAAGGTTACTGCCTCTGATCTTTTGGTCGGCTTCTATCATACCTAGTGACAAGCCCTCAACGGAGATCTGAATCCTCTAACAAATATAATGGGTGATGTTGTGGTATTTAATTATTCTCAGCCATGAGACCTGGTCTAACTCTAAATTGCAATGTACATATGTGTATTATATGATATTACTTCAAACTATTCATAAAACCAATACAGAATAAAGAATTTTTATTCTTGGCATATAACATCCCTAGTGCCAGTGTAAAGGGGTTAGCAATAGGAAGTTGTGATAGTTTTGCATCATATACAACGATAAAGAATATTCTTATATACCAGGGCAAGGTATCTTATACAAACAGTAGAGAGAAGAACTTTCTCTGTGTCACCAAAGATACATTCAAGAGTAACATCCTCAACAGATACTTTCTTTTTAATATACAGACAGATGGAATATACAGTGTCCCAGTATTAGGAGTGTGAAATGGAACTTAGTTGAAAATATAAAAATAGATGAATCAGTTATTGAAACCGCATCTCTGGAAAATGTTCCAGAGGATCTGTTGTGTTTAGCTGAAAAGTAACATATTCATTTTTTTTTTTTTGTTTTTTCACTTGCTGGGTCTTGAGGAATGAACATTTTCAATGGCTTTTGTAGCCCCTCTCCCCAGGTTGGTGAGATTGATACTATGAATGTTCATCTTGAATCTTTGTAAATTAATATTGGTGGGAAATATTATGAGCAAGGAAAGATGGCTGACATTGCTGATGTATATGTTTGATATGTTAAACAAAAAGAACGAGTTATTTCATGGGTGTTATTACTGCCAACAAAAGGCAGTAATTTAAGAAAATTTCAACTACTTAATAGGGTATTATTAGATAAGTAAACTAAGAGCAGTGTTGAAATTAGTGTGGCTTTAGCAGCAAGCACCTTTATGCACATATACTCACTTGCAAACATATGTATTTGTTCATTTGCTCTTTTATTTAACGTTCATTTTCCTATGCTAGCATGGCTTGGATGGAAATGTGTTTGAAGCAGAATTTCATTGATCTTCAAAAGTACTGAAACTGGTCATAAATTCAACAAGGAATGTAAACATCTTTTCCTGTTTCACTCAAGTGAAACTGTGGGATGTCCGCGTTTATACACACTCACACTCACAGGGTGGAAGTCATGACCTAAGTAAGACCACATTTGAGTGGATAGCACTGAATCCACTTTTCAGAACAATCAGCTATAAACCCAGTGGCACAACAGAGGTTGAAACAACCAGAAACCAGCTGCACTTCAGGTTTCTTTTATACAAGTTTACCTTCTCCTAGAAGGAAATTTTAGCAAGCACTAGGGCACCTTCACTACCATTGGTTCACATGTTATTAACTCAGAGCTGGGACCCTAAAAGGTGCTACGACTCTGGGTCAGAGTAGATCTGGGAACAAAAGTGGCTAAGAGGTGGTTCCACTCTCCTCAAAGCCCTGAAACTCCTGTACCAGGCCCCCACTACCAGATGCAGTTTATATATACATACTTATGCACATGCTTGCATGTGTGCACACAATATTCATATGATAGGTTTCCTACAGTTTCATCTACCAAATTCACTCACATGGCATTGGTCAAATGTTTTACTTAGTAGGAAAGAAGTTAGGACTTTGGGAAGTGGCCAGGCTTTATACAAAGAGAGAGAGTAATTAGGAATGCTGTATGGTGTTTCCAAAATAAACTATGGATGCACAGGATGTGTAGGTGTGGGTCACATGTCCACTGACAGAAGGTAGATACTGAGAGTAGTCAGCAGTAATAACATCCATGAAATGAACACTTTTAAATGCTCAAAGGGTCCCGTAGTTGTAGCTGACAGCTTCCCCCTATGTCATCTAATTAGCAATGAAGTTCAGTGCTATGACAGCATAGTAGTTAGAGTGAGAATGGATTAGAAACAATTTAATGAGCTATTACCTCTGACAACAACAAAGGGACTCTGTTTCCAAGTGAAGGATAAATAGTATTAGGCCTGTGTATAAATTGCGATGTTGCATGGCAACAAAACCAACGCATTGGATCCTGAGATTGTGCGAGCTGGAAAGAAATGAGGCAAGCATGCTTTGCCAGATGTATAATGTTAGTGTGCATGAGCAACAGAGTACAAATGATCTCAGAGAAAAACTGGGTTTAATCAGAGCATGCTCCCACAAGCTTTCTCTGGAATTTTCATACATCAGGCACCACAGCTTCATTTTACATTCCCTTCCTTCCACCTGCCTATTTATCAATCCGTATCTTGGTGGACTTGTAGTAGTCTTGAAAGAATTAGTTAAAAGTTTTTGTAAACTTTGTATATAAGGCGCAGGAGTGTGGCTGTGTGGTAAGTAGCTTGCTTACCAACCATATGGTTCTGGGTTCAGACCCACTGCATCGCACCTTAGGCAAGTGTCTTCTACTATAGCCTCGGGCCGACCAAAGCCTTGTGAATGGATTTGGTAGATGGAAACTGAAAGAAGCTCGTTGTGTGTGTGTGTATATATATATATATATATGATAGTCTCTTGTTGTCTGAGATAGACTTTTGCAATTTTTTGCAGAACAACCTGCAGAATTGATTTCTTTATAGTGATCAAATGTTTGGGCTGTACATTAGCCCCCTCTCTCCATCAAATTAACATTGCCTGAATAGGTGCATGGTGTAAAACATGTGAG
>NC_068984.1:119210748-119218109 GCF_001194135.2 Octopus bimaculoides | reverse complement strand
CCCACTGCATCGCACCTTAGGCAAGTGTCTTCTACTATAGCCTCGGGCCGACCAAAGCCTTGTGAATGGATTTGGTAGATGGAAACTGAAAGAAGCTCGTTGTGTGTGTGTGTATAAATATATATACATCATATGTGGTGGGGGCAGATGGCCCAGTGGTTAGGGTGTTGCACTGAAGATCACAAGATTGTGATTTCAATTCCTGGACCAGGTGGTGCATTGTGCGGTCACTTTGACACCTCACATATTTTACACCATGCACCTGTTCAGGCAATGTTAATTTGATGGAGAGAGGGGGCTAATGTACAGCCCAAACATTTGATCACTATAAAGAAATCAATTCTGCAGGTTGTTCTGCAAAAAATTGCAGAAGTCTATCTCAGACAACAAGAGACTATCATTGTGTGTGTGTGTGTGCATGCGTGTGCATGTGTATATGTCACAGATCCTACCAAAACTATATTTAATAGGTATGTTTAATGAATAATCCACCTTTTTGTATAACAAGGACTTCATTATTCACCATGTCTTCTATTTTTAAGACACAGAAGGGTGTGATTTGAGAAGGTTTTGGTTGTTATTTCTTGCCACATCATTACTGCAGAGTGTTGCTTGACCATTTAGAGTGATCATGTTGACATTCCCTTGTTGGGTTGCTATAAATAACTTGAATAAATACCTAAAGAGAATCGCTTCTGAAGTTCCTCAAGATGTTTCACATAGATGTAACTTGTTTGGTGACTTGTCAAATTCCTTGAAATCAGTAAAGAGGTTAAATTCTCAGAAATAGAATATTCCTTGTAGTAAACTTAGCTGCTGATAAGTGACCATTATACATGATAATGAGTAATTTAGACCAGATAAATTAGTTATCTTTTATGTTAACCTTTGAGTTGAATATTAACTTTAGGAGATATGAAGCGAATTAACAGGCTATGAATTGTGTTTTTCAATGAGATTTGTATACTCTTACGTCAACCACCTTTCTAATATAGTATCCATTTTTATGTACTGAGTTTAGGAACATGGAAAGCAATGTTAACCTGTTGTCTTTTACTAATGCAGGTATTTTGAAAATACCTCACGGAGTGACAACTGTGCCCTGCATAGTTACAGGCTGGCCTTTGGCAAAGCATAGCACCCATTCAGCCACTCTGTTAGGGATATGATGAAGTCATGGGGCTGCAGTATGGTGGATTGTGAAGAAGTAGCGGAAGAGCTCAACTGCACCAATGGTGCTTCTTACATTTATGCTGAGCAGTGGAATCCTAGAAGATCAATGGTCAGGATCACCAAGCTCTATCAGGAGAGTAACCGCAGTGCATCCATAGGGCTGTGTCCATGGTTGTGTAATCAGCTAATGAAAGATTCATTATGACTGAAGTTCCCAATTCAAATCCATAATAATGGAATTGGGTGGCAACAAAGAGTCATGGGAATCTGCGGAATCAGTGAGAAAGAATGCTGGAGCACTGCCTTGAAGAGTTTAGTTGAATAGATTGACCCTCAGCGCCTTTTTTTAAGTCTGGTATTGATACGATTCATCTCTTTTACCAAACTGCTTAGTTATGCGGATGTAAACAAACCAATATTGGTTGTCAAGTGGTGTTGGGAGACAAATACAACACAAAGACGCACACACAATGGGTTTCTTTCGGTTTCTGTTTACCAAATCCACTGACAAAGTTTTGATCAGCCCAGGGCTATAGTAGGAAACACTTGCCTAGTGGGAATGAACCTGGAATCATGTGATTTGGATGTAACAGCAGTGAACTAAACAGGAGGGTGGCACACAGGTGGAAAATAGCTACACATTGACCTTACCAACTATATATTACTGAATTATGCTTCTCTGAGGAATACACACACACACCGTCTCCCAGTCTTACTCACTAAGCTCATTCTGTCTTTGATTTTTTTTCACTAATGTATGTACTTCGTTACAGCACTCAAAAACTGCTTTCTTAATTTTTATTCATCTTGAGACAGCTATCACTTTTTAAATAAACATTTCATCTTGCTATTTTGTTGAGTTATTTTTTTTGTTTATATGTATATATATTTAGGTGTGCGTCATCGGATTGTAACCACCCAAGTTACACCAGTAATGAGAATGCCATCCCAAGTGCACCCAATGTCAGCTGTTCATTCTCCTCAAAGATTACCTCATACTCCAGCTTCTATACCAGGCAATTTTCAGATAAATGGTAGCCAAAGGCCAATGTTGCACTCTGGTTATGGTCAGTACATAAGTTTACCATTTGTTGGTTGTTAATAATAATTTCCTAATTTGACATCAGTAATATGGATTGTTTTGCAAATCTACAGTGTTGCTTTTCCAGTTATCTTTATCTTTTGCTAAATTCTTTATAAATCCATGTTCTTAATTCATATCTTTTTCATTTTATGTCCTCCTTGACTTATCTCTGCTTATTATAACAACCACCAGCTCACAATACTTTTACATATTTTCATCTAATTTTCACCACTGATTTAAACTATCACAATTCCTATAAAATATCTAATGTTTCTCACATCTTGCCACCCTATTTTAATTTTTTTTTCTTTCTATGTCACCAACATTGAATTGAGATTTGAAGAACTTCATAAATACCATAAAAACATTTTTTAAATCTTTGAAAAAAGAAATAATTAGCAAATTTTATATAATTTGAAATTGAACTTTACTTCTTTGTGTATTTGGTTTAAACAATAATTAGAATGTTTTAGTTTTTTGTTTTGTGATTACCTCTTGTATCTCCTACTGTGCACTGCTCATCAGTTCATCTTTTCACCGTTCTGTAGCATATCAGTTTTTCTATGAAATAGGCTCCCACTCAACCCTTTACCATTTCTGAAGAAAAGGACACTGTGGGTGCTGTTTTCACAGCACAGCATGATGAGCAGTTCTCTTTGTGTGTGTGTGAGAGAGAGAGACAGAGACTGAGAGGACTCTGCCGTACTATATTTGATTCATACTTTATCAACCCTAAAAATATGATGACAGGATGAAAAGAGCAGCATTGACACTGAGAGCAATTACAAGGCATTCTGTCTGCTGCTTTAATGACTCTATCAATTCCTGGTCTTTAATTAAATTTATTTGTTGATGTCTAAGCAAAATTTTAGTGTGATTTTCATAAGATTTCATATAGTATGTTTTGTATTTTGAAATCTTGTAGTGTATTCTGGTAGGATTCTGCTATTAATTTGCTAATTAATAAAGGTAAACAGTAAAGATCAGTGACAAAAAAGAAATCAATGAATAGGTCACAAGAGTGTAACTATAGACATCAATGATAAATGTAACTAATTATATAAAGAAGTGACTAAGTAATTAACAATGAATGAATTCATTGATAGGATCCCTACCAAAATACAACAATATCTTGTTGCAGCAGAGGTTTCAAATGAAATCTCATGGCTAATATTTGTTTGTCTGTCTATCAGTCTTTCTATCTATCAGTCTATCTATCTGTCAGTCTATCTGTCTGTCTATCTACCTACCTACCTACCTACCTACCTACCTACCTACCTATCTATGAATGAAAGAAATGTTTTATTTATTTATTTGTTATAGGTCCAGGCCCTCCAATGCCAAGACCTGTACCTCCAAGAGACAGGACAACTTTTGACAAACTTGTTGACTATGTAGTCGGAGAAGGGCCCCAAAACAGATATGCTCTGATATGCCGCTACTGCCATTCCCATAACGGAATGGCAATAAGAGAAGAATTTGAATTTATAAGTAAGTTTAGTTCATAGCTTATTCAGTTTGCCACAACTATTTCATCAACCTCGCCTCATTGGATTATTCCTTTTAGCAAGGTAGATTACTCTGCTCCCTCAATCACTCTTCACATATATGATTGATTGATTTTTTTTTTTTTTTTCATTATTAAAATCGTTATCCTAGGAATTCTCTTTTATTTCTGGCTGAACAAAATTTCTACCTTTTTATTTGTATTATTCTGACTTTGAATCAGATAATACTAATATATATTTTTCCGTAACACCTAAAGCATCAACTTTTTTGTGATTAACAATAATTCACGTCAAGTGCGTAAACAAATTTTCAAGTCAGTTTATTTATTTTATTTTATACTTCAGATGAGTTATTCTCTGACTAATAAACATGTTTTCAGTCTAATAATCTCATCTTTATATTTCTGCCTTCACTGTATTTTGGATTGTAAACTGTAGCATAATGAATTAAAACAATATAAAAATTTTCAGTTCAGTTCTAGACAATGGATACATGATGAATCTTGTAAAATTGCATATTTATTGTATGGATTTAATTTTATCACCTATTCATCTTTGATTATGGAGGACAAAATCTTTACCGCTAGTTACAGTTTAGGATTAGCCTGCAAGAGTTCTGTGCTGGTTCCACATAAACGCACTCATGCTGGTACCATATTAAGAGCACCCATCACACACTGTAAAGTGGTTGGTGTCAGGAAGGGCATCCAGCCATAGAAATCAAGCCAAATCAGACTGAAACCTGCTCTCTGGCTGCCAGCTCTGGTCAAACCATCCAACCCATGTCCAGCATGGAAAACAGATGTTAGGATGATGATAGTGATGATTCAGCTGGATTCAAAACACTCATAAATTATGTGTCGAAACACCTTGTTACATCACTTGCACTCTTAAAAATGCAGCATATAACTGATTAGTCTATTATTTCGTTTTGAGACGAAAGTACCCAATGAAGCGATTGCTTACAAATTAACGTTTATTTGAAAAAAGTTTCTGTTAAAGGTTTAGAGCTAAGCTAATTGTCTCACTACATGACTCATTCTGAGTTTCTTCTAAAAATGCTTCAGTTTTTTTCATGGTGTTTTATATTTTATTTTATAGGCTTTCGGTGCTGCTACTGTTACTATTTAAATCCAGCCAAAAAGCAACGGCCTCAGGCACCAAAACTTGATCTTGTATCACCTCAGCCATCGCCGTCTAACACAGCTCTTCAAGCACCAGAATCAAAATTGAGTTTAACATATGGTAAATATTGTTTTCTTTTCTATTATATTCAAAGCTTTTATTTTTCCTTTCATCTTCAATTAACTCTTGAAGACTAAAAGTCGTTATCTACATTTATTATGTAAAGTTGTTGTACAGGAAAAATTTGAAATCCAGAGAGATACTTCTTAGAATATTGTGGATGCTGAAAGCTTGATCTTGAAGAGAATGTACAATAATTAAAAGTTGTATCAATGTCCAGTTCAATTACCAAAGTTTTTTTTACCTGATAAATTTGTCAAATATGATTTGGGTGTGGTAAATAGTTGTAATATAAGTTGGGTAAGAAAATGCTTGTCATAATTTATTGTATCGTGTATGAATGTATATATATGTGTGTTTGTATCACTTGGTCTTGACATTGCATGATAGTTATAAATGAATGTCACCGCCATATATGTGTTGTTCTTTTACAATCTTCTATGAAAACATGTCCAACCACAGGGAAATATTACCTTGCTTGGAAACAAGAGAGGACAAGAAGGGCATCAGGCTGTAGAAAATAAGCCTCAGTGTATTCCAACTGACCCATGCAAGCATGGAAACATGGACATTAAAATGATAATGATGATTATTACCATGACATTCTGCCTGTAGATTATATCAAGAAATGGGGTATTTGGGGAATTTTTAAAGATTGCAATAACAGGTTTATTGGGGACGACTTTTGTGAGCATTGTATTTGATTAATGTTAGTTTCTACATTCTTGTTATTTCACTGTGTCGGTAGGAATTAATTGTAGTTCAGCCCTATGTCAACTCTTGCTGAGCAGACATATGATAATAAGTATTTCAGACGTGACTATCCATATTTTTTTTTTTTTTATCTCAAACTACATAATTCAATTTTCTTTTTTTTTTTAAAGATGACAGGGAGAATTGGCTGCTAGTTTTAGCAAGTCAAGCAGTTTCACTCAAAGAGTCTCCTTGTTGATTTGCTATTAAGTCTTTAGCAATCAAGTTATTCTATCAAATGTAACACTTATTTATTCACATTGTTTAGAATTTATCCTACATTATCTTATAGCTTTGAAAGTGTGATTATGTGACTGTGTATTTTTAGACTAACATTGTAGGGTAAGTGTGAGATGCTGGATCTAACCAGTTTGAGCATAAAACAGGAAGAATATTTCGGTCAGATAAGGCCGGTTTAAATGCTAAAGAGTTAAATATATATATTAGAATTGTGATATCTTGTAGCCCAAGGTGTCTTTATTTATATTGAATTCAGTTAAGTGTAGTGAGGATAAGTTTGATGGGAATAGGGTTTTGGTCTGAGCACTGCAATTATGGCCTAGATCCATATAGTCTATAGCTTGGTGCTGTAAGCTCACAAAATGTTTGTCAGTTTTACAGTACTTCTGTATGAGTATACCTCCACATGTTACTTGTTTTCAGCTAAGGTTAGATAATTGAGAGTGATTCAGCCTTTTAGGTATATTAGATGTGTGTATATTGTTTCTTTTAGGCCCCACAGTTTGTGAGTATCTGTTTGTATAATTGCTTCTCTTCCCTTAATGTAAATGCATTAGCTTTAAAATAAATTATAATAAATAACAATGTTCTCATACAAGTTGTCGACACAAGAGAGCTTGTTTATGGTGGAGCTAAAAAAGAATCCTCCCTACCCTTCCACCATTTCTTTGTTCCTTGTTTTGTTATGATTTTTACAGCTGGATGCCCTTCCTATCTCTAACCACTTTACAGCATAGATTGGATAGATTTTATTTCTGCCATAGATAATCTCTCTAGTGCTGGTGGTACAAGAGCCTGTCTGTGGCAGGGTGAAGAGCCCACGCTATCCTCCCTTCATTTATTTGTTCCTTCTTCAGTATGAGTTTCATAGCTGGATGCTCCCCACATTCCCTAATATCAATAACTTTACACTTAAACGAGTACATTTTATTGTATCACAAGAGTATTATATATATGTTGCTTAAGTAAAATAATTGAAGTCAACTACTTTTAATAATAATAGAACTTGTTTTTAGCTAACATTTTAAACATTAGGCCTCACTGAGGCAATGACTAGTGACCGAGACCTTTGGAAATATGCAGTGTGTGAGAAGACCCGGCAAGCCAAGTGAGACCATAATCCGTGGCCTCTGCCAGGGGTGTAGCCAGCCCACTTATTCATACCTTTACTTCATTGGACACTAAACTTTGCTTGCAAAGACCTGTTGAGGCAAGTGAAATCGAAATCGAACCAAATTTGATGACTGGCACCCATGCCAACCTCTCCTTCATTGGACACTAAACTCTGCTTGCGAAGACCTGTTGGGGCAAGTGAAATTGAAATCGTAATTGAACCAAATTCGATGACTGACACCTGT
>NC_068984.1:119204810-119210504 GCF_001194135.2 Octopus bimaculoides | reverse complement strand
CACCATTTGAGCAGGATCGTTACCAGCGTCGCCTTACTAGCACTTGTGCTGGTGGCACGTGAAAAAAACATTCGAGCGAGGTCGTTGCCGGTGCTGCTGGACTGGTTCCCGTGCAGGTGGCACGTAAAAAACACCATTTTGAGCGTGGCCATTGCCAGTACCACCTGACTAGCCATCGTGCCGGTGACATATAAAAAGCACCCACTACACTCTCGGAGTGGTTGGCGTTAGGAAAGACATCCAGCTGTAGAAACTCTGCCAGATCAGATTGGAGCCTGGTGCAGCCATCTGGTTTGCCAGTCCTCAGTCAAATCGCCCAACCCATGCTAGCATGGAAAGCGGACGTTAAACGACGACGATGATGATTTTGTGATTGAGAGTGACTCTACCTCTTAGATGTACTTGATGTGTGTATATTGTTAAGAAGTCAAAATAATCTATAATATAACAAACATGTGTGTGTTTCTGCATATATACATGTTAGATGGATGAAATGCTGCTGTGCACTGGATCTGTCAGTTCACTTGATATGAGATCACCATGTCGCGCACATATGGTTGTGATGCGTGTGCCTGGTGTACCCTTATCAGACGGGTAGTCATGATGGGTATAATGGGCTTCGTATATTTTACCCCAGTGTCACTTTGATGGCATGCACTGCTCTCTCACTCAATAATAATAATAATCCTTTCTACTATAGGCACAAGGCCTGAAATTTGGGGGAGGGGTATAGTTGATTACATTGATCCCAGTATTGCACTGGTACTTAATTTATCAACCCTGAAAGGCGAAGTCGACCTCGGCAGAATTTGAACTCAGAATGTAAAGACAGACAAATTGCCACTAAGCGTTTTGCCTGGTGTGCTAATAATTCTGCCAGTTTGCTGCTTTCTAAATAATAATAATAATAATAATAATAATGATAGTAACTGACATTTTCATCTTGAACCAATGGTAAGAATCTAGTTAAATGTGAGTAGTTATTCATTTATTCACTAATACTCGTTTATTCTATTTGCACTAATTTTCATGATTGAAAAAAAGAAATATTCCGTCCAAATTATTTTAGTAGTTTCATCATTGTACACCAGTCATACCTTTAAGAGTTTTAGTTGATTGTAGTGACCCTAGCAGACAAATTCTACTTCAGTATGCATATGAAATTAAATGCCTCAACATATTTTCATTCAGCCATTCGTCACCATACACACACTTGTAATGGGATCCATGCAGGTGTCCCTTAGCAAATTTCATTCACCAGGTATATTACCTGCCTCATAGTTTTGGTAGAAAGACATTTACCCAAGGTGCTATGCACTGGGATCACTTGATCAGATTTGCTGGCAAGCAAACTTTTTGATGCAAGCAGTCACGTTTACACCCCTAGTTAAATGTTTAGTGATAGAAATATATCCCTGACAATTCTTTTAAGTTACTGTATTTCTTGAACCTTCTAACCAAGAGAATAGGGACAAGAGAAAGAAATGCAAAATAGTAATTAAAATTTTTTTTTTAAATTGTCTATTACTGAATAAGTCATAAACCCTTTAGCATTTACACTATTCAGTCAAAAGTAAATGCTTAATTATTCACATTGTTTTGAATGAACCATGCATTATTTTGTACTTTGAAATTTTGATGAGGTAACTGTAAATTTTTGGAATAATATTGGTGTAAGGGGCCAGATCTGGCCAGTTTGAAGATGAAACAGGTAGAATATCTTGGCCAGATATAGCCAGTTTAAATGCTAAAGAGTCAAGGAAATTCAGGTAATGTGATTTTTAAAATTAAAAAAAAATTTATTTTATGTGGTTATATTACTTGAAAAGGATTACTTTTGCTTCCAGAAAAACAAAGTACGAGTTCAGGGCCAGAGAGTGATGAAAGCCATGAAGAATCCGATATGTCCGTGGGCAGTAGTAGCAGGAAGGATGAAGAGAAAACTTCTGAAAATGATAAGAATGCAGAGAAGAAGAGCGATGACGAAAGTCTTGCAAATATTACCAATATCACTGAAGAGGAAAACCCTGAAGAAATGGATGTTCCTGATGAGAACACCAACAAAGAAGATCAGAACCTTAGCTGAGGTTCAAGTAGAAGAATAGACAGAGAAAAGATTTGTTTAAAATTTGGCTTGATAAAACCAGATTTTCATTTTATTAATTTTTTTTTTCCCCCTTGTACTTTATTGCACTGCGTTTGGTGCTTCTCGGTAAATAACAAGAAATCCAACTGTTGCCATACAGAATTTCTAGTCCTGCTAATCAAAATATTGGGAGTGAATTCTTTTTATGAATTTATACTGCTGTGCTGTCAAAACAGCAATACATATTGTTTTGTTATCTAAAACTACCCTGACTAGCCTTATGTTATTTATTAATGTTTATTTTTTTTTCTTCTGTTTGTTTTGTTGGTTTGCTACAAGACATTACGGGGAAGCAACCGAATGAAATTGGTAAGTTTTTCTTTGTAAATAAGGGGAGTAACTCTCAGCTTGAAGAAAACAAAATGCTAAAATTGTGCAAGGGACACAACTCTTAAAATGGACACAAATGATCGTTGTAATTTTATGTCATTTTTCGGAAGTTTTTCCCTTAAAAGAATAGTTTTTAATATAAAACAACAAAAAATAATAAATAAATAAAAGCACTGAAAGATTTCTTTTATCATTTCATTAACTTGTAATCTTGTACGATGTTATGTTGTGATTGGTTATGTATTCTATAAACATGGTGCTGTCTTTCAACCCTTGAATGCCTTAACTGATGTTCAAGACAGTCAAAGGATTTATTTCCCTGTCAAATAATGATAATATGATAATCCTTAAATATCTATTTAGGGATTTCTATCATCAACATTACTTACTGTGTTAATTTCAGTGACCTTAATTCCAATCTTGTTATATCATATGGGATTAAATCCATGCAGTTGTTTACCTAATGTGGAATCTACATTTTGGTTAACTGTTTTATTAGTGATTCCGTCTCACCACAGGACGTCTCTACTCCTACCCTACCCTCGAACCTCTCCAGAGTCTAAAGAAATTCCCAATTTCATCTTCACATGAATTTCACAAAGTCTGTATTTATTTCCGTTCCCCAGTCACGAAATAACATTTTTTCAAGGTTTGTACAGAAATATTTTATTAATATAAAGAAAGAAATTTTTTTTTTTTGTTCCCAGTTAGGCATTAGATAATAGGTCGGGAATCTTTCTTAATTTTTCATGTTTTAAAAAATAAAGTCCAAAATCCATTGTTCCTCATTGCAAAATGCTCTCTATTGATATATTACAGGGTTTCCCTCTCTGTAATATTTGATAAAATGGCAACTTACTGTTGTCAATAAAAGTAACTCAGCAAGTTTGAAAAACTAGAGATGATTTCTGAAATATTTTCATCTAATGATCTCTCTCTTTATTTTTTACCTTTTTTTTTTTTTTTTGCCTTGTCATCCATGTCTTTTCATTAACTTGCTGGTTTACTACTGCTTTCAGGAATTCAATTTTTTTCTTCCAGTTTCTTTGCCATCTTTTTCCTTCCTCTCATAGTCCACTATGGATTTCCCACCGAGCTGTAACTGTAATTTGGAAGCTTTACATATTAGCTTAAGCCTTGAGCTTGCTATATAATTTTAGTTTCCAATTGATGTATGAGATATTTGTACTGTGCTATGTTTCTGGCTCCAGCTACATACCAGTT
This sequence comes from Octopus bimaculoides, assembly GCF_001194135.2. NCBI lineage: Eukaryota > Metazoa > Mollusca > Cephalopoda > Octopoda > Octopodidae > Octopus > Octopus bimaculoides. The sequence continues at coordinate 119,206,804 of NC_068984.1, read as the reverse complement.
TTGCACTTCACACACACACACACTCTCTCTCTCTCTCTCTCTCTCGTTTTAATTCCTTTACTACCAAATGTTTACTTTGAAAAGGATATCTTTTTACATTTTGTAGGATATTTTGTCTAAAAAGAAAAAAATGAAATTCTCTGTAAACATTTCATACCAATAAATTATGTGGTAAGATTAACTAAAATAAATTGCGTTTTCGTTTTCTTTCTTTAAGCACACCATTTTGTTTTAGAAATTGTTGTATAATACTTTCAGCGCTAACATGAGGGTATGGTGATGGGTGTAGTCCACACTAGGTGATGTTTTTTAGGGCAACACTTTTGGGCCTGCTGTATAACCCCCTATAGTGGGTGGGCAACAAACTCAAGGGCTACCAGAAGTGGCACACATTCTAGCTCCACTACCGACTTTCTGATCATCTATCTGATTTTTAAACCTACACTTTACAACTATCTATCCTTTTACACACCACCACCATTAACACTGTACATAATATTTGTCTGTCAGAGTGACATCCTGGGGTTGGTGTTGGAGTTAGGCTTTGTGGATGTGTTGGTGACTGATCAGGCTAAGCCATACCCAAAAGGTTCTCAGGCAGAGTGGAGAGAGGATGATGGTGATAGTTGGGGATTTGGTGGCACTGGGTTTCTAGGTTTGCCTGCATTACTCAGTTGCCTACACATACACACACGCACTTCTGTGCTCTTTCCAGCTACTTTCAACTCTCTTTGGTCCCTCAAACACACTATCCCTGCTTAAAGTAACTGATTCTATCTATGCTCAGTCACCCATCACCTATTGCTTGCATCACTTTTAGACCCAACACTTTACATTATCCATTTAATCCTTGTCTATCAGAATTAGATCTCCCTTGGACCTTTCACCATGTTCATATTGCTTCCAGTTTAAAAGTTTAAGGTAGACATTAAATATGGATAAAAAAAAGGAAAAAGCTCCTTCCCATATCATATAGACTCATAGGAATGGTTACCTAGTTTCTGTGGCATACATATTCCTCTGGAGGACAGGATGCCGGTCTGTTGTAGGATTGGTAATTTTTGCCAGCTGAGTGGACTTGAAGAACATGAAATGAAGTGTTTTGCTCAAGAACACAAAACATCAACTGATCCAGGAATCAAAAGAACAATCTCATGATCGTGAGTCCAACACCGTAACCACTAAGTCATGCGTCTCCACAGATATCAAATATGATGGAATCTCTGTTTCAATGAGTAATTGTTTGCTCAACTGAGTGACCTACTCTGTGAATTGATGTGTGAAGTGACTGAGTATTCCATAGGCATAGGTACCTTTAAATTTTCAAGGACACTTAAGTGGGGCTGTGTGGTAAGAAGTTTGCTTCCCAATCACATGGGTTTGAGTTCAGTCCCACTGTGTGGTGCCTTAAGCAAGTGTCTTCTACTATAGCCTCAGGCTGACCAAAGCTTCATGAGTACATTTGGTAAACAAAAACTGAAAGGAACCGATCATGTATGTATGTATATGTGTGTGTGTGCACATGTTTCTGTCTCCTTGCTTTGATATCATCATGTGATAGATGTAAATGTTTGTCACCATCATACAAGTATCAGGTCATCCCATAAGTTCTGTCCAATTTTGAATAAAGAAAACAAGTGATCAAATGTTATATTTAATTGAAATTTAATCATCAGTGTACTTTCCCTGATTGTCTATGACTTCATTCCATCTATTTACAAGCTTTTTAATCCCATCAATGTAAAACTCCTTTGGTTTCAAAGCGAAGAACTCTGAAATGTCAGTTTTGACCTCCTGGCTTGCGAAAGTTATGTCCCCCAAATGATTCTGTAAACTACAAAACAAATGGTAGTCTGAAGGAGCAAGGTCAGAAGAATAAGGTGGATGAGGAATTTTTTCCCAACCAAGCTCTTCGATCTTCTGTGATGTGATCTTTGCAGTGTGGGGTTGCACATTGTCCTGATGAAACATCACTTCTTTTCGATTTACTAAAG
>NC_068984.1:119194301-119204158 GCF_001194135.2 Octopus bimaculoides | reverse complement strand
CATAAACTGAGTGTATGTTTCGAGTCGTTTCGGCTGCAGAGTTTCCTTTTTTGTACTCATAAAGCATTATGTGCCTCAAATGCTCTTTGGATACTTCTATGTTAGAAAGGGTTTTAATCAAAGAAATTTTTATTCTATTATTCTGTAAAATAATATTTAATTAGTTTAAATGTACACAAATGCATAAAAATAATTTTTAATTCCATTAGGCATTCTAAAATACTGTTAAATTTCATCAATTTTAAAACAGGTAAAATCAGACAGAACTTATGGAATGACCTAATAGTATTCTTCATATCCAATTTTCTGTGAAAACATGTCTGACCATGGGACAATATTGCCAAGTGAAAGTTGGTAACAAGAAGGGCATCCTTGCTCACTATATAGAAGAGCTGTTGATAGAAATATATAGTGTACCTGGTGTATGAAATGCTCAGAAAGACCCCTAGAGGAAATAGATAGTTTCTATTACCTAGGTAACCTAACTAGAAATAGAGGCGGATGCTCTGAAAGTATCGTTGCTCAAATAAGAACTGGCTAGGGAAAGTTCAGAGAGTTATTACTTGTTTGTAACAAAAGGCCTCTCTCTCAGAATGAAAGTCTGATGGCACAATGCCTGTGTATGAATAGCAATGTTACATGATTATGAAACTTAAGCTGTGAATGCAGAGGACATGTGAAGACTAGAAAATAGTGAAGCTAGTTTGCTTTGAAGGATGTGCATGTATTACAAAGTACAACTGTGTTGAGAGAAAAATTGGACATCAGAGGCATTGTGGCATGCAGGAAAGAAGGCTGTTCTGTTCTGGTATGGTCATGTGATGCAAATGGAAGAAGACAGTTGTATAAAGAAGTGTCAATCAATAAATGTGGAGAAGGGAAACCCAAGAAGACATGGGACAAAGTAGTGAAGACTGACTTCAAAATGTTGAGCCTCTTGGAGATGACAGGACCAAAATCAATGATGATATGCTGTGCTTCAGAAGAATCATCCATCTCTGCAACATTGAGGTCCTGTCTAGCTTTCTCCAACGACTCATCTTCTAACACCAATCCCTTCCACTTGTTCCTCTACAATTTATTATGTCCCTAATCACTTCCTCTTTCCTTCATTTCCTGTTCCCCATCACTGTGTCCTATTCAATCCCTATCTCTAATTATTTGTCACATTATTTTCACTCTAACACTTATCTACTCACCTATCCTTTCTGTTTCCCTTTCCTATTTCTCTCTTTCATACCCACCTTCTACCTCTACTTCATTGCTTCTCTCTCGCTCTCTCCAGATGGAGAAGCCATGTATTCACTTCTTCCATTGTTTTCATATCCCTCAATACAATAACCTACTTAGATATGGGATCTTGTCCTGCAGGTACTTGGTAAGTTCATCAGTGTTGGTGCCAATGAAAAAGAACCCAGTATTCTCTGTGAAGTGGCTGGCATTAAGAAGGGTATCTAGCCATAGAAACCATACCAAAGCAGATGCTGGAACTTAGTACAGCCTCTGACTTGTCAGATGGTGTTGAACTCTCCAACCCATGTCAGCATGGAAAAAAGAGATGTTAAATGATCACACCATCACCACCACCTGATCACCACCATCATCATCATTTAATATCCTCTTTTCCATGCTTTAGGAAAGAGGACATTAGTCAGGTAGACTTTGTTGAGGCAGATTTTCTACAGTCAGGTATCTTTCTTGTCAGTAACTGTCACCTGTTTCTAAGCAAGGTAATATTTCTACCATGACCACACATGGTTTTCAAACAAGCAAAACATGTGATATCACTTTAGAGCATGTAATTTATAATACAAATATAATTGCAGAATAGTTATAGTAAGAGACGGATGTATGTGTCTTAAAGAACTGAAATTCCAAGAGATATGAAGTATTGAAATAATGGTTTCAAATTTTGAAACAAGGCCAGCAATTTCAGGAGGAGGGTGCTAGTTGGTTACATTGACCCCAGTGTTCAACTGGTTCGTATTTTATCAACCCTGAAAGGATGTAAAGTTGAAGTCAACCCTAGCAGAATCTGAACTTGAGAACATACAGATGGACAAAATATTGCTAATCATTTTGCCCGGCTTGTTAATGATTCTGCCAGCTCATCACCTTAAACATTGAAATAATAAACAGTGAATCATTCAACCGCGGGAATGGTTGAATATATTCTTCAGTCCACTATTTTGTCAATTGCAGAAGCTTTCAAGCTTCACCATTAATTAATGTGAAATTTAACGTTTCTGGAATGGCACAACAATGCAGAGTGGACTATAATAACTGTTATAAAATAATTTAATTATTCATAGTGTAATATAATATTTTGTAATATAAAAATTACTTCAGATATTTCTAGGAATTAATGGAGTCACTGTTATATTCGGTTTTCCAACAGTTACTGAAATTTGTTGGAAGTGTCCATGCAGTGGTCTAACAAAGCTTCTTCCGGAATTCCTCATGAGAAGTGCGTGAGGGTGGTAATGTCTTGAGCTCGTGTGTGTTAGCATATACGCAGCATTGCTTCCAAGTTATGTTTTATATGTGCATTTTTTAAAATAATGTTTTGTTCCATGAGCATGTTACTACTGTGCGTGCAGGGTGTTGATGTTATTAAATAATATAGTGATTGTTAATTTCCAACCTGTTGTTAATTTGGGGCCCTAGTTTGTCAATGAGGATAGGCTCCTTAATTCTTAAATTTCCTAAATTTCTGTCATTGGCTTCAATTGTGACTGTTATATTTTTATCTGTATTCTAGCATCTGTCTAGATGTTTTCTGAAGGAGGAGGCTCACGTGTTTAGATGTTCTTTGATGCGAAGAACATTTCGCATCAAGTAACATCTAAACACATGAGCTTCCACCTTCAGAAAACATCTAGACAGATGCCAGAACACAGATAAAAACATAATGGTCACATTGTGTGATAGTTGGTAACAAGACAGGGTTTATGGTAGGAAGGGTATCTGGTCATTGAAAATCTGCTTCAACAAATTTCTTTTGACCCATGCGAGAATGGAAAAGTGGACATTAGAATGATGATAATGATAACTGTCATGGCAGGCATCACTCTGCAGGGAATTTTGATTTAATATTAAGCTTTCACCAAAACTAGAAGAGCTTCCACAGGCTGTGAGTCTAGATTTAAAAAGATAAATAAATAAAATTACCAGCAAGACAAGGATATCAGGTGCAGTCCCAGGCATTTTTTGAAGGGAGGGCACAAGGTCAGAAGGGTGCAGCTATTAAATCAAATTACAAGTAATAGCATTATTTAGAAGTGTGCACTTCTTTTCTTGAGTGGGGCACGTGCCCCTCAGCAACCCCTTCCTTGGCTCCACCCTTGAATATCATATAAAAACAATAACATTGTTGTTTAGCTCCTATATTAACCCTGATCAAAAGTTTTCCCAGCAGTAGCCTTATCTAGAACTACATATATTATCAAACATCTATTAGCTTTTTAAAATGGTAGGGTGTGAAACGAAGAAAATTTGGTTGCTATTTCCGGCATGTCAAGTGACCGCATAGAGGATTCAGTTTTATCTTGTTGTGGCTGTTGATGTTGAAGTTGTGATCTTAATTGTCTAGTATATTGTTTTTTAGGAGACGATTTAAATTTAAATTTTACTTGCTTATGGTCACTTTGTTCCACCACAGACCTTCATGGTCCACCGAATCCACTCTTATTCCCAGTTTCTGTAATGCATAGGGTACCATACTCTCATCATTATCATTGTTTAATGTCTGCTTTCCATGCTAGTATGGGTTGTGCAGTTTAACAGGAGCTGCCAGACTCCAATTTTCTATTGTAACATGATTTCTACAGCTGGATGCCCTTCCTAATGTCAACCACTTTACAGAATGTGCTATTTGTGTGAAGCTTGATGGATAAAAACCTGTTGTGTGTGTATGTGTGTATACTGGTGGATGATGTCAGAACTGATGCATCAAACAAAACTATCTGGTGTAAAGAGATTCCATCTCTTTATACTCAGATCACCTTTGCTTTCCATCCCAAACAACATCAAGAAAATAAGTAGCAGATAAAGCACTGAGGTTGATAAAATCAATCCAAACCCAGCATGACACCAGTAAAAATGATTAATTTATATGAGCCTAATCTAACAGAGCATATAAAAACAGATAAATGGTTTATTGTCTGTATTAGAATTAATTTGGAATAGATAAGTTTTGTTATTCAGATGAAGTGCAAATGGACAATACAGTAATCCAGACAAAGGTCAATATACTGAGTCCTTGGTATAAAGATATCAAACTCATCTGAATCATTCAATCAACTTAATTGTAAATATGCATCTAAATATGTCTGCAAATATATCTGCACTTCAGCTTATTGCTGTATGCAGTGGGAATTGCATAAATGCTAATTTCCTTTTTCTTTTCAGCATTGAATATCAAATGATTTTGTGAGTATTTTGTAACACTGCTTGAAATCAAAGACTTCAGCAATGTCCCAACAACTTCAGGTTTCTGTAAAAATAAAAAACTTATGTAACAAGTACCAGGCCCAAAAAAGAAAGTACCGGAGTCAATTTGTCCAATTAAAATTCTTTAAAGTGATGCCTCAGCATGGACACAGTGGTTGGCGTTAGGAAGGACATCCAGCTGTAGAAACTCTGCTAAATCAAATTGGAGCCTGGTGTAGCCACCTGGTCCACCAGTCCTCAGTCAAATCGTCCAACCCATGCTAGCATGGAAAGCGGACGTTAAACAATGATGATGATGATATGACGGGCTTCTTTCAGTTTCCGCCAACCAAATCCACTCACAAGGCTTTGGTCAGCCCGAGGCTATAGTAGAAGACACTTGCCCAAGGTGCCATGCAGTGGGACTGAACCTGGAACCATCCAGGTTGGGTGACTTGCCTGAACCAATGTAACCTAACCGTACCAGATGTCCTGATCAAGTGATAAGGATGAATGTCTGGCTTGAGGTTTAGTCACATTTCACAAGCTGAAATATCTCATCTGTGCATACCAAAACTACAGATTATAGCAGTCATTCACTAACTGAACTGTGTAATTGTGGCTGTTGAGAGTCTGTTGTCTGTTCATCTACTCAGCATCTAGTGATGATATTCAACATTGACTCAATAAGTTCATCTGCTGAAACAGTTCACATCCACTATTTTGCATCCCATGAATTTTATGTACCCTGGCTCAGATGGTTACCCATAGCTGGGACCCTAACAGAGTAGACCTTGCACCAATAGTAGCTAACAGGTTTTATATCCTCCTTTAAACCCTGGAACTCCCGAACCAGGGTCCCATTATCAGATGCAGTTTAAAGTCTTCGTATCCAGGACTATAATTTACACATTCTTTTATTCTTTTACTTGTTTCAGTTATTTTGACTGCGGCCATGCTGGAGCATCGCCTTTAGTTAAGCAAATCAACCCCAAGACTTATTCTTTGTAAGCCTAGTACTTATTCTATCCATCTCTTTTGCTGAACTGCTAAGGTACAGGGGACATAAACACACCAGCATTGGTTGTCAAGCGATGTTAGGACACACACAAACATATATATATACACACACACACACACACACACACATATATATATATATGTATATAATGACAGGCCTCTTTCAGTTTCCGCCTGCCAAATCCACTCACAAGGCTTTGGTCAGCCCAAGGCTATAGTAGAAGACATTTGCACAAGGTGCCATGCAGTGGAACTGAACCTGGAACCATGTGGTTGGTAAGCAAGCTACTTACCGCACAGCCACTCCTGCGCCATTGTTTATTATTATTCTATTGAGCTAGTTTGATTATTATAAAAGTCTTCCATTGTGCAACACAGAAGCACAAAGAATAAAATAAATGTTATTGTAGTTATAGGTCAGCCCCAGTCAAGCAGACAGATATTCAAAGGCATTTCACCTGTGACCATCACATCTGTTTTCAGGTGTAATGGAGATTTGACCAATATTTTTAGAAGATCAAGCAGTCACCTAGAGGTTCCTTTGCTGGTTTTATAATAAAATAATTTGTAAGATATTAGTGATGTCTGAGTTGGTGAAAGATCTGTTGGTTATGCAAAATGAATCTATTCAATAGATCAAGTTGAAGTATGTATTTCTGATATGAATATATAATGTAAATAACTGGTTACAAAAGCCATATAAACAATAAGACGTTAGTACATGCAATATTAAATGTCATATATAATATGAATATATATTGTAAATTACTATTCACAAAAGCTGGAATTTGATGTGAAAAATATTTTCGGAGGTTGGTGGGGACAGAAGCTTTATATAATTCACACTAATTGACTTTATTTCCTCATAGCTTTCAGAAAAATGGGGACTTTTTAATGAAATTTTCAACAAATAGCTTTCAGATAATGTGTAGAATACGATTATATCGGAATGCAAAAAAAAAAAAAAAAAAAAAAAAAAAAAAAAAAAAAAAATGGTGGGTACGTTTCCATACACACTGACACACATAATTTTTTTTTTAATTTCAAGTTTATTTTGGGTGTCTGTATACAGGCGTGGCTGTGTGGTAGGAGTCTGCTTCCTAACCACATGGTTCCTGTTTCAGTCTCATTCCGTGACATCTTGGGTAAGTATTTTTTACTATAGCCTCGGGCCGACCAAATTCTTGAAACAGAAATTGAAAGAAGCCCGTCGTGTGTGTGTGTGTATACCCCGTTTACGTCTCCTTAACTTAATGGTTCGGCAATAAGTGTTTGTTAGAATAAGTACCAAGCTTTAAAAACTAAGAACTGGAGTCGATTCGTTCAGCTAAAATTCTTCAAGGCGGTGCCCCAGCATGGCCGCAGTTTAATGACTGGAACAAATAAAAGATGAAAGATATGTGATGTGTAAGTATGTATATATGCGTGCCAGCCAGTTATTTTCTCTTTTTTTTCTTCATATTTTCTGAACGATATGAGGAAACAAAGTCAATGGGGGGCACACTTGTGTAGATATGCCGCAAAACGTTGAGGTATGACTGGGAGTTTTACATTTTACTCTCTACGACGCTCGCTGTTTAAAAGTATAAATCCATCAAACTTAGATGGCGAAACGCCGAAAAAGTAAAAAGAGTCGAGGGGAAAGATTCATAAATGGAGCTTATACATGTGTTATTGCGGTTATTGGTGCTGTCGACTCGGAGCAACAATGGCAGCACAAGAATCAAAACTGGATGGAAGATAATAACCCCTCATTAGCAAAGATCCTAAGAGTGACAAAGTGTCTCGTCACTACCAACCTATGTTGCAGCATCGCATTTACAAACCAACAAACCGTCGATAGACAGACCTGGCTTACACAATAACAACTATTAGGCTTCATAAACTGAAGTTTGGGATGCTAATGTCTATGTCTTCGGTTTTTGTCTTTGAGAGAGATTTTAGTATCATTGCAGAGAAGAACAAAGTTGTTACTAAGTCAAACAGTTTTCGAATTTTGTACAATAAAATCCTTGAATTTTTTTCTTGTCCGTTTCTGGGAACAAGAAAATTCATCTTTGGGAGATAAGTGGGAGCGAATTTTATTTTGGAATTAGTTTAACTTAATCCATGAAGTGCTTAGAAAGTTGTTCAATATGAAGGTAACGAGACGCACGAATATAAGAAATATATTTGCAACGATACAACAGGAAAGTGACAACGAAGACAACAATGATGATAATAACGACGACGGTGGTGGTGGTGGTGGTGGTGTTGATGATTTTTTTTTTCATAAGTACTAGTCCCTATCTGTGAATTTGTGTATAATTAATGAAATCGATTTTACTTGGTACGTATTTTTATCTATTTATTTATTTATAAACTTTGTAAATGCTGAAAGGAGAAGTTAGACCAGATAGGTGGTGAGATTTGAACTCTGAAACACTGAACTGAAATTTCAACAAAGCATCTTGTATTGGCTGTCAATTGCCCGCTTCGTCTCCCAATGATTAAGGGAAAACGACAAGCGATATTGACAATGACGACAATATAACAATGATAATTATTAGTACTGTGCTGATTTTTGTGTGAGAACCTTAATGGAAAGCATATCTGTGTACTTATCTTTTGGTTGTTCTTCCAATTTGCCCCGTGGTTTTCAGAAATTCAATCGAATTCAAATGTTTTAGTTGGTATGTACGATATATAATCTTCATCACTTGGATAAGCAAGTGCGTCTTACGTCAGAGCGCACGGGCGCCAATTTGAACCATGGACGCGGACACTCACTTGTGGTTGCGTTCAAACAATCTACTAATAGTTGCTTGATTTCTTTTTTAAATGTTAACATTCAGTAAAAATTTTCCTTGAATTGCTCCTGCTCCTATAGACTACGATGCCTAGGTGTTTCCTTGATGCCATCAGGGGATATAAAAATGGAAAATACCGCGGTGGAGTTGGTGAGTGAAGTCCTCGATTTTTTTTTGAAATTGACATTTTTTTCTTGGTTTGTTTCGGTCAATTTCGTTACCTTGTCATTTTTTATTCTCTCCGTTAATTAAACTACATCGATTTTAGATGTATTTTTATTAGATACCGACCATGAGAAATATTCGTGAAATTGTATTTAAAGAATTCGATCATTATATGACAACATTTTGAAACGTCCTTCAATAAAAGTTACTAATCGCAGGTGCTCTCACTTGAACCTCTTAAAAACAAAAAAATTCATATCACTGACATCGCTCGCTTTTCGACTGATGACTTTCTTGATCGTTCATTTAACGGATATCAAAATCTGTTCAAAGTTAATTTCATTGCTTATCTTTATATTTCATCAGCCAAGTGGCGCCTTGAGCAAGTGTCCTCTACTATAACCTCGGACCAACCAAAGTTTTGTGATTGGATTTGGTAAACAGAAACTGAAAGAAGCCCGTCACATATGTATATATCTATATGTGTGTGTGTTTGTGTTTGACTCCATCACCAGTTGACAACCGGTGCTGGTTTGTTTACGTTCCCTGAACCTAACGGTTAGATAGAAGAGACTGATAGAATAAGTACCAGGTTGTAAATAGTGGAATCGATTCGTTCGACTAACACCCTTCTAGGCGGTGCTACAGTATGACCGCACTCTAATGGCTGAAACAAAACAGTTGAAAGGTAAAGATAAAATTCCATTTAATTCTATTCTTTTTTTTTTTTTGACTATCAGACAAAAATCAATCGATTAAATCTCTTTTAATGGTTTCAATATTGTTCAGTAATAGCTGTAAAGATCAGAAGAGTGCCAGATAATATGCCTTGCAGCATTTAGTTCGGACTTCCACGTTCCGTCTTCAAATCCCACTGAAGCTTAATGTTTCATCCATCCCAGAGTCAGTCCCCAATACAATTTCATCCTATATATTTTTTTGCAGCATTTTTGTTGTGACCTTGTGCCTATATAAGAAATCAATATTATTCTTTTGATCTTGTTATTTATGTATAAATTGGTAATTTCCAATGGACTTCAAAGCTTACCAAACGTCAGTTCCAATTAGTGTGTTTTAAATACAAATCGTTAAAGCAATCGATATTGCTCCTTATAACATTTTATTTATTATTTAGTTGCGATATATAGATATTTCAATGCAGCGTAAATATTTATAATATAAACGCGGTGTGTGTGTGTGATAAAAACCGAATATATTGCTTTTGCATTCATTAAATAATATTTTATTGATGTATATTGTTATAACTTTTCAAATTACGTATGTGTGTGTGTTTATCTGTCGCTATATGTATATATAATGTGTTTGCATTGTTTATCAGTAAGTATATGCACACACACACACACACACATATATATATATAGGTGATTATATGTTTGTGTATACAATTATATATGTGGGTATATATATATATATATATATATATATATATAT
>NC_068984.1:119193470-119194291 GCF_001194135.2 Octopus bimaculoides | reverse complement strand
GTATATATATATATATATATATATATATATGTGGGTATATATATATATATGTGTGGGTATATATGTATATATATATATGTATGTATTGTATTTGTTTATCTAGGAAAAGCCTTTGACAGCATACCACCATTCATGATCTGGTGGCCACTAAAAAAATAAGAGTTGAAGAATGGTTCATGGGAGCAGAGAGCAGTGCAAGACATGTTGAGAGAAGTTGTCAGCAAAGTGAAAGTTGACAATGAGTTTAGAGAGGAATTGAAAATGAAAATAGGTGTCCACCAGGGCTCAGTTCTAAAATTCCCTCTGTTTATTATAGTCTTCCTGGTAATAACAGTGAGTTTAAGGCCAAAATACTGATGACTTAGCTCTTAAAGCAGAGTTTCTGGAATGTTTAGTTTTGTTTCCAGATGTGGGAACAAAACCTAGCAGCTAAAGGCCTCCGGCAAACTTAATGATGACTGAGCTCTTAGTAAGTATGAAAGGAGATAGGACACTGAGAGCATGAGGAAAAGTTGTGCTCAATGTGCAGAAAATGAGTTGGCAGAAATTCCATGCAGTGTGTGCATGTATGTGTGTATGTATGTATGTATGTATATATATATATATATATATATATATATTCATATATATATTCATATATATATGATGCATGGGTGTAGTGGAATCAGAGGCAGGGTGTCTATGGATAAAGACTTTGTCTAGTAAATGTACAAGATTAGTGAGCCCTCAGAAAACTGGTAAAGTAAATTTCTTGCACTGTTCAGAGGCTCTGTAGAAGTAGTTGATAGCTTCTGTTACCTAGGTGATTTAATCAACAGTAG
>NC_068984.1:119187603-119192385 GCF_001194135.2 Octopus bimaculoides | reverse complement strand
ATATATATCGTTGTGCGTCTATTTGTATGTCTGTATCTAACCCTCTGTCTATCTCTCTATCTGTCTCTCCCTGTATTTCATTTTGCCACTACTGCGAGTTGCGCATTCTCACTTGTCAACGGACTAATCTTGACAAGGACGCGAAACTCGGAGTAGATTGAAAGTATACGTGAAAGCTTGGAGTAACGATTAATCAGTTTCCGGCTGTGAGGTAAGCAGTTAGTTTCCTAACCACATGGTACCGAGTTCAGCTCCTACTGCGTGGCACATTGGGAAAGTGTCTTCTACTTATAGCCTCAAGCCAACCAAAGCCTTGAGTGGATTTGGTTGACGGAAACTGAAAAAAGCCCGTCGTGTGTGTGTGTGTGTGTGTGTTTGTCCCACACCACCGCTTGACAACTGGTTTTGGTTTGTTTATGTTCCCGTAACTTAACGATTCGGCGAAACATACAAACGGAATACGTACTGGGTTTTAGGAAATAATTACTAGGATCGATTCGTTCGATTAAAAATTCTTCAAGGCGGTGCCCCAGAATGGCTACAGTCCATTGATTGAAACAAATAAAAGATAGAAGATACAAGATTTCCTATGGCGTATTTAGTTTTCTCCTTGCTTGAGGGGTGCTAAAGCCTATATGTAGACGTATATTTGTACACACGCACTTATGTATGTTTCCATGTAGAAAAAAATATTCACTACACAGGGTTAATTGATAATCCTTTCTACTGGAGACACAAGGCCTCAGATTTGTGGGGAGAGGACTAGTCGATCACATCGACCTCAGTGTTTCACTGGTACTTAATTTAATTAATAATGGTTTCAAATTTTGGCAAGCAGTTTTGGTGGGAGTAGGGTTAGCTGATCACATCGACACCTGTGTTCAATTGATACTTATACTCTCGACCTGGAAAGGATGATAAGTAAAGTTGACCTCGACGGAATTTAAACGCACAGCGTAAAGAACCGGAAGAAATTCCGCTACGCATTTTTTGCCGATGCGCTAGCGATTAGGCAAAAGTACTATCTGGAGTAGTGGTCACCGGTTACCCAGTTTCCATGCTGTATAAGTGATCGAGATCAAAACACTCGTCCTAAACGCTAATCCGTTGCAGGGTTACTCATTTACAGTCGGGTGAAATAAAGTGTTTGGAGCAACGCGAAAAAAGTGTTTTGCTGAAGAATACTGCGCATCACTTGGGGAATCGAAACCACGATGTTGCGATCGTGAGATATCCCTAACCAAGTAGGCCAAGCGCCTTCGTTGCGGCCTTGGGCTTAATGAATAATAACTGTTTCTGTATAAGGACAAGTCCACAGATTTGGTATTCGGAGTTAGTGGATTGAATCGACTTCTGTACTTAAGTGGTACTTTATTTTAATCGAGGAAATAAAGTTCAGGTTCGATAAAATAACGGCAAAGTTGGACTTCGCGGGAATTGAACTCAAGCAATAATATTAATTGTTTCTAAATTATGCAGAAATCCAGCAGGTTTGATGAGAAGTAATTAGTCTATACCACCGATCTCAGTATTTGACTGGTACTTTATTTTATCGATAACTAAAGGATAGAAGATAAAGTAGTCTCGGATGCATTTGAACTCAAAAGACCACAAAAACATTTTTCTGCAAATTCATCCTCTTGCTAGAATAATCATAATTGTTTCTCATACAAGTTGAAGATCAACGGTTCTGACGAAAAGGAATAAATAATTACCACCGATCGCAAATTGATGAAGTGCAAAGCTGATTTTAGTATGGTTTGAACTCATGAAGTAAAGAGCCGGAAAAAATACTGCAAAGTATTTTCTACGACGCTCTATCGATTCTGCCAATCCACCACTAGAATACATATAGTAAATCAAAGCAGATTTTAAGGCAATGATCTAGCAGAATTGTTGGCACACCGAATATGCTTTGCGACATTTCTCTCAGCTGTATGTTCTGAATTCAATTTCCATCGAGTTTGCTTTTTATCCTTTCGTGATCGATGAAATGAAGTACCAGTTGAGCACTGGGGTTGATATAATCGACTAGCTCCTTCTCCACAAATTCAGGCCTTGTGAAAGAATTTAAACAGACTTGAGATCTTAATTTAAATTATAGTCTTATGCAGGTCATACTTCCACAAAATACGTTTGTAATTTAAAAAAAAAAAAACAGTTTTAAATGAGACCGTTACGTGAGATTGCTTATTTCGAAACCTACCAAATATGTGAATACGGTTAAAAAAAAAAAAAGATCAAAACATGGCGTATTTATAAAAGAAATTGTAGGCTATTTCAGGTTAAGATACAAACTAAGGCGGACAAAATGCTTAGCGGTATTTCTTCTGCTTCTTACGTTCTGAGTTCAAATGCCAGAGGTTGACTTTGCCTTTCATCTTTTCGGGGTCGATAAAATAAGTACTAGTTGAGCACTGGGGGTCGATGTAATCGACGAGTCTCCTTCCCTGGGACTTGTGTCTATTGTGGAAAGAAGTTAGATATAAACGCACATGCATACACGTATATAAAAACCTTGTCCGAATCAATTTGTGTTTCTATTCCTCCTGACTAGTTATAAATATACTTGCAATTCATACTTTTTACTAGATTTCAAACCGAATATAAATCGGCGTTGTTCCCAATCAAATAAAATACGAATCAACGAGAGATTTGCTATGTGGTCACTCGGCATGCTAAAAATAACAGTCAAATCTTCCTCAAATTACATCATATCACGTTAAATAAGGAAATACATATAAGATAATGTAACCCTAGATACACTGTATCTGAATAAAAGACGGGGCTGTCACAGCTGAAATGACTTTTATCACAATAATTCCAGTTAGGATTTTTTTTAAAAAACATGCATACATGCACACATACACGTGTGTGTGTACTAGAAATTCGCAGTCTCCAAATTCAATCAATTAGATTATCAAAACTTTTCAAACAGTGGATCCAGCATTTCAGTTAGGCAACATATTTAAACACCTAAGTTTTGTCTCTAGAAGGACCCGAACCTTTTTCATTTCTAAGTGGAATTTTTCAATTCGAATGTCCATATGTCTTCAAATAATTTTTCGATAATGAGCCGACGAGAGAATATGGATCAGACAACTTTTTCATGTAATAGCCCCAGTACCGTGTTAATGCATGGACACTGTGTTGGTACATTCTACATCAATGGGCCCATATGCAGTGGTTGTGTATGTAGCGGCCCCAGCAAATTTCTTTGCCTGGAGGCCTTTGATGCCGTTCAGATGGCTCACATTGTATTTTTCTTACATATAAAAATGTCACCGCGTATTACCCTATTCCTATGACTGACAATGTTTATGTAAGACAAAAATTAAACAAATAGCACAAAGGCCATTAACTTTCAATTGCCACAAATTAAATTTAAAAGTTTTTTAAAAACAGTCTGAGGCCCAGAGAAAACACTTTTGAGGGCTATCTGTTACCGAACCATGCTCTACGCAGTAGCTTGACCGGCTAGAGATAGTAGCTAAATTTTTCTCAACTCATACTGTTTTAAAAGAAAGGACGTGTAAGATGATAAAGGCGTAGATATATAAGATTCGAGAAAAGGCAAGATGGTCGTGGTTGGAAAGCTTTTGATCATAAGTCGTCTTCTGCTATAGCTGATTGATTGGCTTCAAAGAGGACCCGAACACCTTCATTTTTGAGTGGAACTTTTCAGTATGAATGCCCATATGCTTCAAATAATTTTTCGATTGGCTCCAAGTAACAATAATTACGTTCAAAATGTAACTGATATTTTGTCTTCCTTAAACCATTTTAAGTCTCTACATCGACCCCAGTACATTATTCTTCCATCAACATGGTAGCAATAGTCATCTTTTTTCAATAATAGTCTGCTGGAAAACATTTAAAAAAGAAATTATTTTTATATTTTCGATGAAGAACAATTTACTAAAAGCAGACAAAAGAAAATATTTAACTAATCATATTTATAACTATTTATAACTATTCTGGATGATAAGCAATAAAAGGAAGGTATCCAAAGTAGGAAATTTCAAAAAGAAGTGAGGGATATGAGATATGTTATTGAAAAATGTCTTCATATATAGTATTAGTGCCAAACTCGTCGATTTTCATGCATGTATTTCACAATGTTTAATCTTCGTATAATTTCATATTGAATTACTATTATGAGAATGACGACTGTGGTTTAGCACAATTGTTAGAGCATCAGCTAAAATGCTTTGCGGTATACAATGTTCTGAGTTCAAACCTCGTTGGCTAACTATTATCTTCCTACTTTATTGGGGTTAATAAAATAAAACGAAGTACTAACGCTGATTTATCTCTGACCCCCAAATTTGTGGTTTTGTACCTGTTACAAATCAGTATCGAGGATTAACATCTTTGCTGCATATTTGTTTTGCAATCACAAGAAACCGAGTTCGATCCTGTTGCACGACAACTTAGTCAAAGCGTCTTCTACTTCGGGGCAGCCGACAACAGGAGCTCTATGGAAGCCCATCGATGTCGCACCACTGACTCTAACTAGTGGATTACATTAAGACAACTTGATTGAAATATTCAGCTACTGACATTATATGACGAATAGGTAGGTTGAACGAAACGACAGAGGATTCTTTTCATTAAAAAAAATTATAATTACGATACAAAGTAATAACATTAATTTTTAAATTTAATTTATTCAAAATATATTTTTAATAGACTTTTTTCATCTTTTTTTATCATGTAAATTTCAAGAGAGCCGCCATATCTGAGTTTGTGTACATACATATTCCCTCTTTCTTTCTTTCT
>NC_068984.1:119186130-119187216 GCF_001194135.2 Octopus bimaculoides | reverse complement strand
TATATATATATATCTATATATATATATATATATATATATTTAAATATCCATATATATGTGTGTATATTTACATGCATATTTCTATGTATATATATGTGTGTGTGTGTGTATGTATGTATGTACGTTTATGTACATATGTGCACACATTCTCGCGCCCGCGCGTGCCTATCTAGTTTTCCTCCAAGAGAAAGGAAATAAATTTATGCCCGTTCTCAAATTCTGTGTGTGTGTGTGTGTAAATATCTGAATGCATGTATGTATGTGCGTGTGTATAAATATATTTCTTCTCTACTTCATTTGAGTGAAATACGAACATGCCATTAATCATACACGCGTGCTCACACACATAGCCACTGGACTCCTCTAAGATCATCATGTCTTTTCATTCTGCAGGATGTTCAAAATCACCTTCCTCGTCAAGCAGGCATGGTGGAGTTACTAATTTTAATTGGCGATGACTCGACCATGAAGCAGGTTGTTACTATGTTACTTGCTACCTCTGGCGCTCACAGCAGGCCAAAGAGAACAACTGGTGCAGTTATCCAACATGCCATCTTCATGGGTTTAAAGCTTATGATATAGGGCAAACATTTGGTGTGTCTTTATGGGCTGAGACACACGAAATTAGATGGCACTGCGAAGTCTGGAGAACCCTTCAGCCATTTTGGCAGTTTCCTGCTTTCTCATACAAGCTCAGTTCTCAAGATAATTTTGTGACTTGGCATATTCTCTAAGAACGAACGGAACATTCTCTTAAGAAAAAAATCCATGTGCTAGTTTGTCAAGCATCTGCCAGGCAATCAAAATTCACAGACGCGCGCGTACTCACAGGCACATGTATGCATACTTGAGTATATATATATATATATATATATACTCTTTTACTTGTTTCAGTCATTTGACTGCGGCCATGCCGGAGCACCGCCTTTAGTCGAGCAAATCGACGCTAGGACTTATTCTTTGTAAGCCTAGTACTTATTTTATCGGTCTCTTTTGCCGAACCGCTAAGTTACGCGGACGTAAACACACCAGCATCGGTTGTCAAGAGATGGGGGGGGGGCAAACACAGACACACACACACACACA
>NC_068984.1:119183877-119184571 GCF_001194135.2 Octopus bimaculoides | reverse complement strand
GTTGTGAGCAATAAAGTTTCTCATTTCTTTATTGCCCACAAGGGGCTAAACATAGAGGGAACAAACAAGGACAAACAAAGGGATTAAGTCGATTACATCGACCCCAGTGCGTAACTGGTACTTAATTTATCGACCCCAAAAGGATGAAAAGCAAAGTCGACCTCGGCGGAATTTGAACTCAGAACGTAGCAGCAGACGAAATACCGCTAAGCATTTCGCCCGACGTGCTAACGTTTCTGCCAGCTTGCCACCTTGTGAGCAATAAAGTTTCTCGTATATTCCATTTTCTGTCTCTATCATTTGTTATGTATGTACGTATACTTATGTATACACATATGTTATGTCTCTGTGGGCGTAAAAAATGTTCTTACATTAAGTTTCCCTCTTGAAACTACTTCCCAAAAAATATTCGGATATAGACAATTGGAGTTTGAGAAGGACTATTATTACTACTGCTGCTGCTGCTATCACACCTATGCTTATGTAGTATTAAGTAGAAACATATGTTCATAAAAACGTTCAAATACTTTCTTGCACAAATATTAACTTACACTCATACATGTATGCATGCACATAGCTCTCGGTCCCTAAATCACTTTTGTAATTTTCTATTGATTAAAAATAATCTAAAAAAAAAAACGTGTGTGTATATATACATCTATCTATCTATCTATCTATCTATCTATCTATATAT
>NC_068984.1:119181084-119183799 GCF_001194135.2 Octopus bimaculoides | reverse complement strand
TATATATATATATATATATATATATATATATATATATATATGTATATACACACATACACACACACAACTATATAGGTTTGGTGAGCCATCTGGTTTCACCAGTCCTCAGTCAAATCGTCCAACCCATGCTAGCATGGAAAGCGAATGTTAAACGACGATGATGATGATTATATATATATTTAATATTTAGCAGAAGCATGCATGCACACACAGACACGCACATATCTGTTCATTCTCCCATTCTTTTTCTCCCCCTCTCTCTCTTAAAAGGATTCTATCACTGACCAACAATGTCCACAGGCATTTTGCTGTGAGATGCAAGTTTTGATTTCATTGTAAGTTGATGTTGTTTAGTTCCAGACCAGACCTTATACAGCAGATCTATGATCAAAGATGTCCAACCATGATCACTCCTGTTTTCTTTTTCATTTCCAGACATCTCCTAATCCCAAACTACATTATTTAGTGCATTTTTCTTATTTGAAAATATTATTGTGATTTGAAATATTAGGTTTTTGAATAATCGTCAAGTATGAAATTTGGAGAAAAGAAAAAAATGTTTGCTAATGTTTTATAAATACAAGGAATAGTTTTATTCATCAAAGTCTGCACCCATATTGTCAATACGCTTTTGCTATTTCACTGGTAGCTTGTCCAGCCTGGAACTGTAAAAGCCTGGCAATCTAGAGTCAGTAAAATTTTGGAAGGCCTGTTTTACAGCCTTGTCAGAATTAAATTTTTTTCTTATCAAAAAGTTATCCAAATTCTGGAAGAAGTGGTAGTCAGTGGGGGCAAGATCAGGTGAGTATGGTGGAAGTTTCTGCATCATTTGGTCCAGTTGGCTGTAGTATACTTCAGCCATGATTGATGAGCCAGGTTTAATGAAATCATAATGGATCACACCTGCGCCAGACCACCAAATTGATCTTCAGTGAGGCTTGAATGTATCCTTGAAGTACTTTTTCTGTCCACCTTGCTTGTGTTTACCTCTGCCTGTTCACTGTGAAATTGTCTCTTGGGAAGTCGCGTGTCAAGCATTCGAACAATGTGGCCTGCCCACTTGACTTGCGCTCTCTTCAGAAGTGTGTAAGTGCTTGGCAAATCAGCTAGAGAGGAAGGCTCCGTATCTGGGACCTTATCTTGCCTAGTGATTTTCAACAGCTTTTATAAGCAGTTCATGTGGAAGTAGTTTAGCATTTTTGCGTGGCATTCGTAAACCGTCCAAGTCTCGCAGGCATGTAGTAGCGTAAGCAGTCCAATTGTTTTGGTACCTCTTCAACTTGGTAGCCAGTCTAATGCCTCTCCTCTCTCACACCGATTCACGTAGCTGCCTGGATGCTGAACTTCCCTTCTTGTTGCATGTGTCAACTTCATCATCAGTGTTCACAGATCTGGAAAGTGTGCAACCTTCAGGTTTTCCCCTTCGACTGACAGTTGAATCGACATGCAACTTCTGCGGGGCAGGTTAGTACATGACTTCTGTCCACTAGCGTAGTTAGAGGCGGGGGATGATACTATTTTTAAGTTTGTTGTAGACAATATGTATTTTTGTGGGTGTCAGGGGTGCCTTTGTCTTATGAGTACTGAGTGTGAGGCCAAAGTTGTAGCAGGCAGTGGAAAAGCTGTTCATGCTCCGCTGCATCTGGGCCTCTGGCGGTGTTTGAGTGCACTGTTATCTGTGAACAAAATAGGAAGTCGTGCACTGAATCCTCCTCTACCGTGGTCTCGTCCTGTAGCCTCTGCAGGTTGAAGAGTGTACATTAAACACACACATGTACGATGTCTTATATATTTTCCTTAATACGTTCCTGTGGTCTTGAATGCAAGTATGTTAATCGCTGTTGTGTTCGTCACAAAAGAACAGCTCCTTTAACATGAAAATGTGTTCATAACACACCCGATTCATCAGTGCAGGGGATTCTGGTCAGTAATGGGCGATAGGTGAGGTAAGGTATTTAATTACTCTCCCAACATATTTATGCTATGTAAATTACTGAAGTCATTTAAGCTCTACTTAGTGATTGATTTACATAGCGACTACTTTAACGTTTCATAGGCAGAAAGGTGCAAGGTGCTAATCCTCTGGAAAATGGAAAATGGCTACTCAGACATGGGAGGAGTCAAAGCAACCTCCCTATTTCACAATTAGAAACAGCAATCTATCTAAAAAATTTTCTTAGATACTTATCTATATGTTTATATATATACGTAAATGTCCAACAATGAAAATGAGTGCTCAACACTCCATTGGTTGATAGAATTTCTTTATTTGTGTATTAAGGCTACCATTGGTTTCATGTTAAGAAAAGCATTTTAATATCTTAATTCTTTCAAGCCGATCACATGGAGGAATGGTGTTCATCTCCATTTTGTTTAGCTATGTGTTAAGAAGCTTGCTTCCCAACCACATGGTTCTGGGTTCAGTCCCACTGCTTGGCACCTTGGGCAAGTGTCTTCTACTATAGCCTCGGGCTGGCCAAAGCCTTGTGAGTGGATTTGGTAAATGGAAACTGAAAGAAGTCTCTTGTATATATATGTATATATCTATGCGTGTGTGTGTATCTCTCTATCTGTGTTTGTTCTCCACTGCTTGACAACCAGTGCTGGTTTGTTTATGTCCTCGTAATATAGCGGTTCAGCAAAAGAGACAGATAGAATTAGTGCCAGGCTTAAAACAAAAATGTAAATTCTGGGACCGATTCATTCGACTAAAAA
>NC_068984.1:119168744-119181015 GCF_001194135.2 Octopus bimaculoides | reverse complement strand
TATATATATATATATATATATATATATATATATATATATATATATATATGTATGTGTATGTATATATGTGTGTGTGTGTGTGCGTATATGCATGCGTAAGCATATACGTATACACGCTTATAATTTATGAAAAGACCAGTCAATAAGCCAACCTCTAACGTGGTTCGGCCTGCAGAATATAGCCGCAAAATTTCCCTTAGCTCACAATTGAGTGTTGAATAATGATTTTGTCTAAGACTACATTGGATAATCATTCTTGGAACGTTTATGCTTATAGATCTGTTTAATCAGTCGGCCTGTGATTAAATAACCCCAGCAGATAGTGCACACATCAAGCTGTTACGTCTGCCCATCTTCATAGCAGTATCATTTTTTACGTACACTCAGCCACTTTATCTTCGACGTACAATGATCATTTAAGGCCATATAATATCGATTTATAAGCACCACAACGCAAACATTTAATACAAGGAGGCCCTCGTAATTTCACTAAGTGGTTATTGTTTTGGCTTTTTAAATTCGTTTCTGTGGAATTTCTTTGTTATTGTTATTGATTAAATCCCAAGTCAGCTTTAGTCGAGCAGACCTATAACCAATGGCTTTGGATTATATTGCCTAATGCGACCTGTCCTTTTAGATAGATAGAAGGGGTTTGGCTGCTATTTCTAACACGTCGATCGACATTTGTATGGTCCCGTTTTAGTTGCATCTGAAAATGTCGGTTTGGGATAAACCTTCCTTGACCAAGCAAAGAAACCATTTCAAATTTGAATAACACACACACACACAGACTGTGCGTTACTCTATTTGAGACCTTTTTCAAATAGTTTGCCTTCATCACTTGTATGCTACGGTTAATACTGATCTGGTTTAATACTAATGAGGTTTATAGCCCATGTCTGTCACGATTTTCTTCATTTACAGTGTGTGCCCACGACTACATTATTCAATGTGTCCTTCTTCTAACTGCTATTTCTAGCAGATCGAACTGATCTATTCAATTTGACGGCCAGATTTTTTAATTAATTTTTTTAACTAAACACTTTGAAACTTCAGATTCTGGTAGAATGTGTCACATAGAACAGGGTTTACTCGATCGAACAACTACAGATTCTCCTTCGGCTGGTTTTGTCCATATCAACGTTGTCGTGTCTTTTTTTTTTTCAGATTTGTTCATCCTTATTTTATTTTTATTTTGTCCAAACAGAATTTTGTCATAGCTTTTTAAATTCTTTCCTTCAAGTTCATCATATTACCAGTCAAGTTGTCTTGTTGAACGTTGAAAATATATTTACTTTGTCAGTGTCTTCTATCTTTAAGCTTCGCTTAAAAATCCAGAAAGGCCTCAGACAAAAGTAACTTCCGCGCTCAAATGATTAAAAATATGTTCGTTGGAAATAAAGAATTGCTGATGGAAAATAATTATTGGGAAAAAAACAATTAAAATCATCCTTTGGTCGCCTTTAGATATTTGTTACCATAACAAATTGTCAGAATCTTTCTTTTCTCTCTTGAATCATGATTCTCATTGAATTATAATGTCGAATGACACGATGCAGCATAAGTTTCGTGACAGTTTCGACGATACTGTTGTCTATTAACATTTAGATCTATTTTCTAATGCTCTTGAGGGAAATCTATAATTATCTTCTAAAAGGAGTCTTAGCAAGTTAACCTTATCACAATATCATTCTCACTAGTTGAAATAGCAATAAAAGGGAAAAGCAGATTTCAAGATTGTACGACCCAGAAAGTTACACACACACTCTCTCTCTCTCTCTCTCTCTCTGTCGCACGTGTCCCTCCAATGATTTTATTTCCTCATAACTTTGAAAACAAAGAATGAATAATTTTAATTTTTTTTACTTTTCTAGAAATACCTCACAGATTACGATTATATCGGAATTAATGTGAAAAGGAAAAAAAATGGGCGCTCATACATTACAGTTATCTTCAAAATTTCGAATTTCATTCGCCCCCCTCCCTTTTTTTTCACATTAAATTCCGATATAATCAGAATCTACACTACCTCAGAAGTATTTGTAAGAACTTTCACCGAAAATTCTCCTTTTTCTGAAAGTTATGAGGAAACAAAAGTTGGCGGATGCTGGGGTGTACGCTTACCGTATGTGTGTAAGCGTTACTCGCAAAATTCTAAGTAATAATAGAATAATCTCAGTACTACAATAAATATTTACTCACTGTTTCTATATAGAATACTTTTCCTCAAACATACAAACACGAACATTAATAAATGTAAGCAGGCGCCATTGGAATAGTAATGATATTTTACATGATGGCTGCTTCGATTTCCAATATATTGCTCTTCTTACATCTGTTTCAAACATTCATTTTCGAATTGCTTGTGCGTTTTCGATTCATGGAACTCACTTGTTTGAAGAATTCTTTACTGTAATTATAGTTACTTAATAAAACATTGTATGTAATTTTTTTTCTCTAATGTAGTATAGAAATTAGTTGATAAAATGATAATAGTAATATAGACATATACAGTTAAGCATTTCCACCTTGACCCAATATAATGCCTAATTCTGCTGAAACAAATAAATACATTTTGGATTGTAAATAAAAGATTTTATACAGTTCTCCATGGAGTAGGTTTTGTTGAAATGGTGAATGTTTTATTAATCTCTTAATTTTTTATCTGATAATTATAACAATTATCAGATAAAAGAATGAAAAGATACACTTTTCTAACAAGTAGGAAGTATTTGATGCAAACTGATGTTCAGAAAGAAAGAACATTGAGAAATGCATGTAATATTCTCAGCTAATGTGATAACTACCCTTAACAGCTAAGTAAACATATAAATATTAGCAAAAAGTTTGGAACTCACATGCAATATATTTGGCTGTTTAGTCTTTCCTTTTTGAGGTTTGTTTCGCTTTTTAATTTTGTGAGAAAATCTTACTTTAGATCACCTCAGGATCACTTGCATTTAGTTTTAGTTATACAATTACAGTTTTATAATAATAAATTTCTACTTATATTTTACAGCTTTTGATCCCAGTGTTATGGTTACCAGATCTGGACGCGTTATAACTAAAAGGCAAGGTCATCATTCCAACCAATTAGCTTATTGTCAGAACACTTTAAATTGCCATGATTCTTCATACCAAGAACAGAGCTCAACATCCAATAATCACACATTAGTAAAGACTTCGTTGAGTAATATGTCCTTTGTGACACGTTTTCATATCAATAGTAATGTTCCAGATTTCTATACATCTGCTCTACCTTTGGAAGATGTGATTTGCAAACAGAATTTTAACTATGTTTTGAACAAGAAGATTTCAGCTGCTAATCGAAAATTAAAGTTCCACTGCTCTGAGATCCCATATAAAATAAATAAAAACATCAGTAACTTGACAAACATGTCCAGAACTACGTCCTATCTTGCTGAGTCTTTGCCTATTACAACCCGATATCTAAATAATATACCTCTTGGAGAGAATCCATTTTGTTTAGAAGATAATATTAAGGCTGGAGGTATTAAACCAAGTGAACATTATACATATGAACCACTCAATATGTTGCTGTGTGACAGATATGTTTCTACCAATCACTCTTTCTTGATTAGCCATTCATCTAAAGGAGGGAAGCAAAATTCTGATTCTGACCAAAAAGTTTCAACAGATTACTCCAGGTTTTCTGTAAATGAATTACTATACCCTTATAATTCATTTGAGTTGAACACTAATGTATCCTGTCACAACTGTTTAAAATGCAAACGCTCTTTCAACAACTTTTCAGCCCTTGCTGCTCATGCTCGGTCTCACTCTGATCAGAAAAACAAGTGTGGTATTTGTGGAAAGATTTTTACTCGTTCTTGGCTTCTAAAAGGCCATATGCGTACACATACAGGTGAAAGGCCATTTCAATGCACACATAATGGATGTAATCGAGCATTTGCAGACAAATCTAATTTACGCTCGCATATGTTAATTCACACTGTTAAAAGCAAGAATTTTCTTTGTGAAAAATGTGGTCGAGCTTTTGCTCAGAAGCGTTACTTACATAAACATCGGCTTGAAGTATGTCAAGTGATTTAAAAATATTGAAAAGAAACAGTCTTTTAAATAGAATTTTTACAAATTTTTTTTAACTATTCATATCTACAGTTAATGATTTTATTTTGGCAAAAAAAGAAAACAATTTACAAATGTAAATTTTTATTTTCTTATTTGCTCTCAGAGTACTTAAAGTTGATTTTTTTTTCCCATTTATTTACTTGAAATGTTTTGTTCAATTAAATAATTCTTTCAATTTTCTGTTCTTACGTGTTAATGGTACAAAGCTTTTCTTATTTGTAGAAGTTAAAATGATTCAGTTTTTTATTTTCATCATAACTGTTTAAGATTCCAATATTTTAGTATTTGGACATCAAGGCTCTTTTTAAAAACAATAAAATGAGGAAATTGGACTATTCCAAACATTATAAGATTGATGCAGACTACTTGTTATTTTCTTTACTATTTCACTGCATTTCACTTCATCTAAAGAAAACAATGTATGATGGATAAAAATTTAGACATGAAATTTACTTTGAATAATGCAGCATTTGCATCTGCATAACTAGTTTGGGTGTAAACTTAAATGCTAATGAATTCTCACTGTGGGAAAGCTATATATTTAAAACAATCAGTTGAAGAGAGTTCTAGTGCTTTATGTAAAAAAACAAAACAAAAATGTATTTCATTGCATGATGATTAAAAAGTGACTGTTAATATTTATGAAACTAAACACATGGATCCTGCTCTCAATTTTCTATACTTTCTATTATGGCTTATGATTTCCATAACTAGAAATATTAATGAAGAGAAAAAAAAACTTCTAAGATTTTCCTTTATTAAATCTGTTAATAAGTTTTATGTTCCTTATCTTGTTAAAAAGGAAGTGTTGGTAGTATCAGTTTTCAGCTGATTCCAGTATGAATTTTATTGGCTATTTAATATCTTGATTGTAAGTTGCTTACTTTCTTTTTAATGTACTTTGGATTTGATGTTCATATAAATTCATTGATTTCTCTATATGTAATACATGGATTGAATAAATATATTGACCTTATATTCTGTTGAAGTTTCTACAATATCATTCTTTTGAGCTGTAGGCCATTTCTCTTGATGCTTTAGTAAAAAGATAAAAAAAGTAAAGTCAGATCTGCTGGTCTCAGCCTCCTTTCATAATTTTTTTTCTGGCACTTGAATGTGATGATTGTTTAATTGAGTAACAAATGACCATCACTTAAGATTTCTGCACTGTACCACCTATTTTATTGTTGCTCCTAAGCACTGCCTGGTCAGGTTTGTCAAACAACAGATCCAAACAAAAATTTCATCTACTTTATGTATATTGATGTACTGTTGACAAAATTTAGCCCTTCAGCATTTAAACCAGTCATAACTGACCCAAATATTCTATCTACTTTATGTTTAAACTGGTCAGATTTAATCTCTCACGCCTACCTTACAATATCATTCTAAAAATATACAATCACATCACCAAGATATCAAATCTACAAGATAATTGCCTAATTAATTTTAAGCAATGGGAATAAATAAATATTACATTTGACAGAGTACTATGAATGTAAAGGGTTAACATATTGACATCAAGTAATAGAAGAATACACAAATATATAAAATATCATCTTCAGTATTGCTGCCCACATTTCAAATTTTGGCATGAGACCAGTAATTTCAGGGGAGGGGGTCAGTCAATTACATTGACCCCAGTGCTCATTTTATCAACTCCAAAAGGATGAAGGGCAAAATCAGCCTCAGTGGAATTTGAACTCAGAATGTAAAGACAGACAAAATGCAGCAAAATATTTTGCCTGACATGCAAATGATTCTGCTAGCTCACCACCTTCTCCATGTCTTATATTAAGGCTTTCTGCCAAGTGCCCCACTAACTTTGCTGCCTAATCAGTGGAGAGGGATGAATATATAATAATCACATGGCCTTTGTGGGCTCTCTGAGACCGGTGAGCTTGATGCTATTAATGTTCCATTTAAACTGTTGTGTGCCAACATCTGTAGGAAGGACAAGAGTAAGAAGAAGATTCCAGAGAGCAGATATGCTAGGGAGAAAGGACTGAGGATAATAGTTAGTGCAGGGATGAGCTGTTTGGTCACACAAAGAGTGATGAGAGATGGGAAGATGAATGGGTTGAGGAGTGTCAGTGTAGTGGAAGTACAAGACTAGCTAGTTCTAAGGAACAGAGGCCATTATAGAAAAGACAAAGGATACAGCATGCTTGCAAGCCAAAAGCTGGAGTGTGTCTGTTAGTGATTGAATACTAATTAGGTGAGTGATTCTTCTCTGGATGTCTATATACATCACAGCAACACTTTCCTTTATGTGGAATCAGTTCTTCATTGTGGGACTTACTTGAGCCTTATAAAGTGTCAGTAGTTGTTGCAGGATGAAATATCTTTTGCTCTAAAGAGAAGGGCCTGTCTTTGGGATGTGGTTCTAGCTATATAAAGGATGTACTTTCACCAGGAAAGACTATCAGTGATAGGGAGGACCAGCATTTAGAGGAACTGAAGGCTCTAGCTGAGTGCTGTTCATACTTAGTGGGAGGATGTTGCAGTGGTGTTTTCTTGATTTGAGCAGTGCTTGTTATTTTGCTGTTAAAAATTTTCATCAAAAATTTTCATCAAACATTTTCATCAAACATTTTAATCAAAAATTTCAATAAAAATTTTCATCAAAAATTTTCATCAAAAATTTTCATCAAAAATTTTCATCAAAAGCTACTGGTTCAAGTCATGAGAGATGGGTGGAAGACATAAACTGGAAATTTTGATTGGAGGTTTGCATTCCAGACATAGTTGAAGGCTTTCTTGGTATTTATGAGCAACATTGCTTTCTCTGAACTCCAATGTCAGAGAGCATTGGCAAGTGACATAAGAGAAGCTATACTGGTGGTTACTGAAAAGAGAGAGTCAGACAGAGACTGAATGTGCTGAAAAATGTTGTTGTTAATGGCTGTCTCCATTACCTTAAGGTGAGAGCATGCTTTCAAATGTCAGAGCATATTCTGTAGAGCAGTGGTTCTTAACTGGGGGCATCAGTAATTTCCAAGTGGGATGTGAGCCCTTGAGAAAAAACAGGAATTTCTCTAATTATATTTGTTATTCTCTTAACTAGAGCATGATCAAATAATGAGAAGTTTATGAAAAAATGCAAAAGTATTGCCTTATACCTTTAGTTTTCTTATTCTACTATCTTTGCGCTGCTTACCATTTTCTGTACTTATTGACCCCTTCATATCCCTCAAAACCCTCACTAATTCTGAATTGTAGCTTTAACATTTGCCTTTATTTTGTAGAATTTTTTTTATGGTTACAACAAGACTCAGGTTAAGAACCACTGATATAAAGCTTAGATATTATTATCATATAAAGACAAACATCTTTTTCAGTTAATAGAGTATAAACAAGTTTGATCCACAGTTTTCATATATATAATGTGATTCATAAAAATCAAGAAACATGCTGAAAATCATTATAGTAACATATTAAAAAATATTAACTTAATTAAAAAAATTTTAAACTAATTTTAAATTTTAGCAAGATGAAAAGTATGGTATATTTAAAAATAAGAAATAAAACAAAAAGTATGTAATAAGCTCTATTATTGCTCAATTTAATAGTCTCAAAGAAATTAAAAACAGATTGGAAAAATAAAAAATTTCAACAAGAAAACCCAAATTTTTAATATTAAATGTTTATGTTAAAAATATATTAAATTTTTTTGTAAGGAAAAAATTATAATATAAATCCAAATGTTAAACTAAAATTCAGATTTAAATATTACAGAAAGTACTAGGTAAAACTAAAAGCTATGCAAAATCTTTTCTTTTTTAAAGAAACTTTTTTTTATATTTTCGCACAAATAAATACATGGCGATCTCATAGGAAGCCTCAACAACCATTGAAGTTTGTTGCCGAAATGCCCCACTACCGTCCAACTTAGTTTGCTTCAAAGAATGCCTTGGGCTTGTCTGCAAGAGCAGGATGTGTTGTCCTTAAGTGGCGTTCGAAGCGTAAGTGTTGCATTCCATCATTGCTCAAAGTTTTGTAAACATATCACACACAATGAGTGCAAAGAAACAGAAGTATCTTGACGAATATATTTGATTTGAATTCGTGTTCCCCCCAAAAGGGTGACACAGAAGTTACCCAGTGTGTGTGATATGTTTACAAAACTTTGAGCAATGATGGAATGCAACACTTACGCTTCGAACGCCACTTAAGGACAACACATCCTGCTCTTGCAGACAAGCCCAAGGCATTCTTTGAAGCAAACTAAGTTGGACGGTAGTGGGGCATTTCGGCAACAAACTTCAATGGTTGTTGAGGCTTCCTATGAGATCGCCATGTCAATTGCAAAGAGCAAGAAGAACCATAAGATCTGAATAAAGATAGTGCAAACAAGCTTTCCCAGATTTCACTATCAAACGATACAGTCAAGGGAAGGATCAACGACATGTCTCAAGACATCAAAGATCAAATTCTTGACCAAGTAAGAGATTCTCCAGTTTTTGCAATCCAGTGTGACGAAACAACTGACATCACTCAGTGTTCTCAGTGACTGGTACATGCTCGTTTTGTGTCAGGCAACTGTGTAAAAGAGCAAATGTTCTGTCACCCTATGGATAGGATGAAAAGTGGAATTTGAACTCAGAACGTAAAGGCGGACAAAATGCTACTAAGCATTTTGCCCAAAGTGCTAATGATCCTGCCACCCTCACACCGGCTTAATATTAACAAAGTTATTATATTAGATTCTTCATTATTTTCAAAATTAAGTGAAACAAAAGCTGTGTATTTCTACAGAAATATGTTAATAAAAAGGTTAACAACAGTATTGTCTGTGAAACTAAATATCTGAGATGAGTATTTAATAAGATTATAATTTTGCAGATTATTCACCTCATCTTCAGATGTAAAAATTTTTCAATACTGATGTTTACACTGTTACATTTGGTTTCAATTCCAATTGCTTGCAAGTATCTTATTGCAGGATGTGTATCAGACCAGACTGAAAGTAAGAGCCTTTATTTTTAAACTAAGACTAATAGCATCCTTATAGCTTACATATGGCAGCAGTATAATAAATAAGAATGTTACTACTCTTAGTTTGTATCCTGATTTACTTAGAATAATTGCACCATATTCCTTTTTGTTGTAAGAGGTGGCTAAAATGGTTGGTGACAAGATGGATATCTATAAATAAAATACTGTCTCAAATAGTACCATCTAAACCATGCCAGCATGGAAAAATGGCCAAAAATGATGATGATGATGATGTTGGTGTTGTGATAGCAATGGTGATGATGATAATGATGATGATGATCTGAATCTTGGAATAAGAAACATAATGAAGATTGGAGTGCAGTGAACTGTCGGTTCTAATTATGTAGATTTATGAACAAAGGTATTCCATCCAGGGTCATCTCAATGTCATTATAGATCTCTAGGCAAAGCAATGTTCTGGGGCCCCTACAAACAAATTCACTGCATACATAGATTAGCATTTGGCCCCTGGACCCATAGACCACCTGGACAACTGCCTAGACTGGCTATACCTTAAGATAGTACTCATTTCAGTTATAATTAACCCCCAGATAAAATGCATGCTAATGTTTCTGCCAGCTCGCCACCTTATATATATATACATATATATATACTCTTAGTTGTCAGTATTTTGTATATTTGATAGAGACCTCGGTTGACCTAACTCTCTGTATACACATAACTTTTAATGATACATCTAATGATCTTGATCCAATTCTGAAAATTAAATCTAAAGTGCCAATAGCTTTATGATTTGCTGAGAATATTCAACGATTATATTATTATTGGAGGAATAGAAATTATTATTTTTACAATACTGGTTTCAAATTTTGGTACAAGGTCAGCAAGATTAGGCGAGTGGGTAAGTTGATTGCATTAACCTCAGCTCTCAACTGGTACTTATTTTATCGACCCCGAAAGGATGAAAGCAAAGTTGACCTCAGCGAAATTTGAACTCAAAATATAAGGACAGATGAAAAGCCACTAAGCATTTTACCCTGTGTGCTAATAATTCTGCCAGCTCACTGCATTATATTGTTCCTACTATATTAAAGCATATAATTAATAACACCTCTTTATACTTGTTGAATGAGGCAAAAAAAAAGTTTTATGATGAAACTTGATTGGAAAGGCGAAATGTGAGTGTGAGGCTAGTATCTGTTTGTCTATAAGGCAGGTCAAACCTGTATGACTCCATAATGTGAATGGTGCTGATGATCTCAAAATGGACATAAGATCAAATACCAGTCAATTAATCTAGTTAGTGAGGATCTTAAATCAGTAAGGAGGCACTAGTGTACTGTAAGGCTGTCGAGAGGAAGGCCCCCAAAATGGTGTGCATTCTCTCCTGATGACCCCACCTGAATCCTACTGGTGTCCAGTATGTGGAGTTTTCAATTGACCACATTTGCACAAACAAGTTGTTTCCAAATCTCTTTTCCACCTTTGCTTCATTATATTTCACACTTTCTCTCCAATCCTGCTCTCACCTTATAAATTTACAGGCTTTTCTTTTCACCATAGCATATCTTAACACTTTATTTTTAATGTACACCACCTATTTAGTTATTCAAAACACCTATTATACCCAGTTTTGTTTTTTTATTCACATTAACTTTCCCCATTACTCAGTTCCATCCATTTGAACTTAAACACAATTACAACCGTAAATCACAATTGCTCATATAATTCACAGTATACATTTATATCTACATTATCTTTATTACACCTATTAAAATACACCCTTGCAACCATATCATGAAACTCTCATTTATCTAAAGACCTCCCCACTAAATATTCGCTCATACATGGAGAACATAGATATATCCATAATAGCAGCTACTATGTTTATACAGATCCCTACCCTATCAAAAATAAACAACTCATAACAATATCCATAAAATTAGAATCTGCCTCCCAAAACCCTGATACACATATTTCTATTTCAGAGTGAATCAATTTTTCATAAGACATCTTGATTATACAAACTGAACAAACTGCTACTAACAATATTCCTTAAGTAAATATTTTCCATAACACCAACCCCATCCAACAACATATAATTTTTCTGATCCCCTTATATAATTCCCATAATATATACATATCAACTATACACATGCATTCATATTATCATATTACATACCCTGACTGTTATGTCATATTTTCATTATACTGAATTCCCTACATCTTAAACTCATATTATATAATTAACTATTTATTCAGGAAGACATTCTATATCATATTTCTTCTGTATCCATATAAAGCATGATTTGCATGGAAGTCTAATTAATATTCATGTGCAAGGGAACTACACCATATCTATGCCAGGTTATGACATCCCCTCCCTGTTTTTGTGTTAAAATCTGTGAATCATTTTTTGGTTGATCATTGCACTTACTTCACCCAAGCAATTATATAAATATATTTATGATTTACGATATTCATAGATTAAATAATCAATAATGTTGTTTCTATAAAATATGCTGTTCTACAACATGACAACTTCCAGCAAATAAAAGGGAGAAGAAAAGAAAAGCAGACATTTTTTATTGGGGGACGGTCAACTCACCAGGCAAATAGTTACGTAATTAAGGCAACAGCACTTAAAATGTTATTCTGACCTAATTTCTTTCTGAGATCTTGATAAAAATAGACCATCATTAGAAAATGACAAACATATTGATTTTTATCAGCATTTAAAACTATTTTATTGCTTTATTTGGATTTTTTGCAGTAAATAAAACAATAGATTTCTATTTTCTGTATATCTTCCTACACTTAAATTTAATCTTTAACCTCATATTCACTGGTCACAGATGGGTACCATTTTTGGTAATCTATATTCTTCAAACAATTGAAGAATACACACACACATATACATACTTATATACATGTGTACACACACACACACACATACACATATATATACATATATGTGTGTATGTATAGTGCAATTGTATATGTATGTGTGTGTGTGTATATATATATATATATTCACACATATATATGTATACATATTATATAGCTTGGCCACAGTCAAATGACTGAAACAAGTAAAAGAATAAAAGACTACATACATATATATACATATATGTATGGATTATATATATATATATATATATATATATATGTGTGTGTGTGTGTGTGTGTGTGTGTGTGT
>NC_068984.1:119167188-119168214 GCF_001194135.2 Octopus bimaculoides | reverse complement strand
TATATATATATATACATATATATATACATACATATGTATGTATATATACCGTTTTCATGGGCTGGTCATTTGTTACAAAGTCAGCGGTGCTCAAACAACATGCGCTGAAAACAAAATAGATAAAATTTCGCTCTTAATTTATTTTGAATCTGTTATCACTTAATGAAATAATGATTTTCGTAAATCAAAATTTATTTATTTTTCTTTTACATATTAATTTACTCTTTGGTTTATCACGCTTGTCTTTTTGCAGCTGCAAGCATTACAGTAGTTTGTCTTCTAACATTACGCAATACTTCTTATTCTGTAGCACATTGCAAACCCACGCAAGTCACATCTTAGTGGTAGACATGCTTAGATATATAGAAAAATGCTCGATTTCTGATAGAAATTTATTAAATTACTTGGTGTCCTAATAATAAATTGCGTGTAATGATCACACATACGACATACACATCTGTTGATTGTTCAAAAGTTTTGTCAATTAAACGTAACCGGCTCTTTGGATAAAATACAGGTCATTATTTGAAAAATTTATTGTGATTTGTTTACAGCATTGTTAAGTTATATTCGAACAAAATATTTTGTCAATCATTCAGTCAGGCAAAAGAGAACCTCTAAAAAAAAAACTCCATCTAAGGATTGTTTTGTTTATTCATTCATTCATTTATTTGTTTATTTATTTATTGGTGATTCTTCATAGCCTTTGCCTCCTCCTCATTGCCAATACTATCGCCCACATACTCACTATCTGGTAGAATCAGTAGTTCGTAGGTGAAAATGTTTTGCGGTATTTATTCCGACTTTTTATGAACAGGAGTTCAAACTCCACCGAAGTCTCAACTTTCTTTTTCATCCTTTTTGGGTCGCTAAAGTTAAACACCAATCAAGTACTAGAACCAATAATATCGAAAAGTAGTTATTGGCGGACGTCGGAGTTAGGGAGCACCAGGTTGGAATTTCTCCGTTTTGACGGGGATTTCTCAGATTTTTTTCTTTTTTTTTCACGCTGCCCTTGGGAATGAT
>NC_068984.1:119158205-119166424 GCF_001194135.2 Octopus bimaculoides | reverse complement strand
CCAACTTGGTGCTTCCTAACTCTGACGGCCGCCCAGCTTATTTATTTATTGTCAGCGTCATCTTAATTCAAATTTTTTACAAATATATATTACAGACATGCTTCAATTTGTGTCTGTAATTGGTTACAAAACATGAAGTTTAACTCGAAAACCGACATAACACACACACACACACAAAAAACAATAAAAATTTTATTAGCTTATATCTGTTTTAACAGATGGTCTGTTTGGCTTTCACTTTTCAATTTCCTTAATTTTGTTCCAATTGATTTCAGGTTTGGTGTATCGATGTTTTGTATGCTAATTATTGAAATGCATTTCATTTACGTCATAAATCAATAAATAAACAGTTAATAGTTTGCAAATTTTGGGTAATTGAAAATTTTCACTTAATTTTTAAATTTCAAAAAGTGAAGGCAAACAGAAGCGATCCTAGATGGTTCATACATATTTCCACCTGTATTTTATTTGATTTTCCACTTCAGTATTAGTTTTTAGATTTTGAAAATAATTTTTATGCTTTTAAATATGTTTACTGACACCGACTTCAAGTCAGATAGATGGTGTGGCGTTAAGGTTTATTTTTTCCATTAATTTCGTTAAAACGAAGATAAAATAAAAAAACGTAAAGTCGAGTGTAAAGTTGAAAAAGACGTAACTCGGAACGACGTGAGTTGTGATCTGTTTGAATTTACAAAAATGAACAATGATAAATAATAAACAATTGCGTAATTTATTTACAAACGACTTATTTTCTCAACCGAAAAAAAAACCCAACAAACAAACAAACTATTTTTCAACCATTCAATAATTTCATGTAGTTTCACAAGTTTTGTAGTCAAAATTTAAAGCTATTTTTATTTATTTTATAACTGATTTTATTCACGTTTCTTGTATTATGTTTTCGTCTCATGTTAACATTGATTTGATATTTGTAAAAACTTAAATTTGTTATTCTATGCAGTTAGTAAAAATGCAGACGCTTTCTTTCTAGTCTTTCTTTAACTTTCTTTCTTTCTTTCTTTCTCCTCTTTTTTGTCTCTCTCCTCCTCCTCCTCCTCCTCCTCTTTCTTTCTTCCTCTTATTTTCACGGAATATTTTTATCTGTTTCAAATTTAAAATTACATTGTCCAGAGAGTTTTATTGCAAAGTAAATTCTGTTAATACGTTGCTCAAAAAACATAAGTAGACCTTAACATAAAACAAACTTGCTAATGATATCAAAATATTAAGGCTATTGGTTACTTACTTAATATTCTGTTTCTCCTACAATTACTACCATGCATTGGTGTACACAGGAATAGCTTATTGTCCATGACATTCAGTAACTAAGAAACACTTCATAGTCTGGAAAGAAACTTGCTCTTTTTTCAGATTTTGACTATTGAAACTAATAAAACACTTAACCAATCAGTTCTAGCTGCCTGGATTAGTTGTCTATACTTGTACTTTTCTGTGGTATTTCCCTTGTGTCTAAGGTGGTTTGAGTTTAGTATTTTGA
This sequence comes from Octopus bimaculoides, assembly GCF_001194135.2. Lineage (NCBI taxonomy): Eukaryota > Metazoa > Mollusca > Cephalopoda > Octopoda > Octopodidae > Octopus > Octopus bimaculoides. Next base: position 119,164,923 of record NC_068984.1, on the reverse strand, counting down.
CCATAGATTTGGAGACAAGTCATCAAACTGTTACTTCAGCAGGGTGTTAATGATAATTGGTATTTTCCAATGGATAGCAATCAACATTTTTAAACATTAGTCTTAATCAAAACAAAATAGTATTTAAACTGGCTATATTGTATTTAAATCAGCTATAGCTGGTCCAAATAATCTACTGACTTTATGTTCAAACCGGACAAATTCAGTCTCTCACACCTACAATGTAATCTGAAAAATAAACAATCACATCATTGAAATCTTGAAGCTACAAAATAGTGAATGATTAATTCAAAGCAATGTGAATAGATATCACATTTGATAGAGTAATCTGGATGCTAAGGGGTTAAAATTTGAAGCCATGTTACTCATCTGCCAATTAATAAAAGCTCAATGCAGAATTAAAGTAAATTTTAACTAAGAATTTTAGTTTCAAATTATAGTATATATGTGTGATATTTATCATTAACCCAAAAGAAGAACTCTAATGACATGCTGACTTATATATGAACATTATATTGAAGAAGCAAATGTGTTTTGGTTCCACTGTATAAAGAAAACATTGTTTTGGAAATTGTATTCATCAAGTGTAACATAAATTATTTGAAAATTTTCAAGCAAGTAGGATCCCAAAATCTGAGAATGCTTAAAGATCCTTAAAATCATAATTGAAAACCTGCAAGTAAGTAGGAGTCCTAAATATGAGAATGCCTACAGATCCTGAAAAATCACAAATCTTTCAACAAAAGTGAATCTGACCTTGACTGCCCATCCATCATGGAGTTGTGTTCATTGCCATGTTCTGAGAGTTGTGAAGAGAATGAAGCCCCTTGCTGTGCTTTGTGTTAAGTTGTGATATTTATTATTAACCCAAGCAATGCTAATCATAACAAATAAACAAGGCCATCTCGGTTGATGGAACAAACCCCTTTATTCCTTAACATACCACAAGCACTTGTAAACCACCATGTTGTGTTGTCTTCCTTGCTTTTCCAAACATGATGGATGTATACCACCTCCATTTCCACTTGCTTGTTTTTATCCAGCACTCTTCTTCTGGAGATTTTCACTGTTTCACTCCATACACTCTGCGTTACTAAACACTTTTTCCTCATTCATTCTTGTCCTTCTCAAATTCCTTCTTATAGTGGACATGGGAAGGCTATAAACTATGGGCTCTGTCTTTCTTTATCAGATAAAGCTATAATACTCTTTACTTGTTTCAGTCATTTGACTGCAGCCATGCTGGAGCACTGCCTTTAGTCGAGCAAATTGACCCCAGGACTTATTCTTTGGAAACCTAGTACTTATTCTATCGGTCTCTTTTGCCGAACTGCTAAGTTACGGGGGACGTAAACACACCAGCATCGGTTGTCAAGCGATGTTGTGTGTGGGGGGGGGGACAAACACAGACACACAAACACACACATACACATATATATATATACATATATACGACGGGCTTCTTTCAGTTTTCGTCTTCCAAATCCACTCACAAGGCTTTGGTTGGCCCAAGGCTATAGTAGAAGACACTTACCCAAGGTGCCACGCAGTGGGACTGAATCCGGAACCATGTGGTTGGTAAGCAAGCTACTTACCTCACAGCCACTCCTGTGCCTATAATATGAAAAATTCTTATAACATCAAGAATCCCTTATCCAAAATTCCTGGAACTGAAATTGTTACAAACTTTGAATTTTGTTTTTATTTTGGAATATTCTTTTATTAACACCTGTAAACTGGGACAGCTTTGAGATGGGACCCAAGTCTAAACACAATATCCATTTAGATTTCATAATATAGCTTATAGATATATCTTGAATGTAGTTCTATATAATTTTTTAATAACCTTTTATGCATAATTCTATCAGAAAGATAAAATACTAGTTTCCACTATGATGTCCTGTTTTGATTTACAGGTTACAGTACATGTTTGCCATTTGTACTTAATTTTTTTAACTATATAGATGTTAGGGTTTATGTAAGGTATAAAAACAAAGCATTGAACATGATTACAGGTAAATAAAAGGAAAACTGGAAAAAAGTCAGCATTTTATTTTTTAAATAACATACTTTCAGATTTTGGAATTTTGGATAAAGGATTTTCAACTGTAGTGCCATTTTAACCCTTTTTACTCATGTTTATTTATTGGTGAAATATTAAGGAAAAACAAAAAAGAAAAAACAGGGAAAAGAAGAAAGAGTTTTTAATATTTCTAAGACAATAAATATATATAGATGAGATTTAGTTTTTTAGGGGGTTTGTTTATTTGGCTTGCTTTTAAAAAAAAACACCTAATAAATTTGTTTACCTCAATTAATTAATTATACTGAGAATATTCTCATGAAACAGACTTGTAAAACACATTTTCATTCATTTTTATTCCATTTCATTTTTCTTTTCTTTTTTTTTTTTTGTATAGAAAACATTGCTGGAAATGATGATCTTATGGCTGTTTGGTCCCAAGAATGAAAGAAGAGAGGACAAACTGAGCTTGATGATTCCAGCTTAAAATCATTGCAGGTTATAAAGAGTTGGTGGGATTAATATCTTAGATAATCTATCTTAGAGTTAACATTAAATCTCAAGTGATTATGAAACTTAGAAAACCCAAATCACTGAGTCAGTTTCGAGGGACTATTTTATTCATTTACTTGCTTCATTCATAGGACTGTGACATTGCTGGGGAACAACTTAGAAGGCTTCAATCTATCATATCAACCCCTGTATTTATGTTTTGTTTTTTGAAGTCTGGTACTTATTTTATTGGTTTTTTTCTGCTGCACCACTAAGTTAAGGGGAAAGATGTGAACAAAGCAATACTGGTTGTTAAGCAGTGAGGGAGCAATCACAGAGACATGTGCATATGCATGCACACACACACACACACACACAATATATATATATATATATATATATATATATATATATATATATACACACATCCACATATAATATATATATATATCATCATCCTTTAATGTCTGTTCTCTGTATGGGTTAGATGGTTTGACTGGAGTTGGTAAGCTGGAGAGCTGCACCAGGCTCGATTCTGGTTTCGCTTGGTTTCTATGGCTGGATGCCCTTCCTAATGTCAATCACTCTACAGAGTGTACTGGGTATCTTTTACATGTTACCGGCATGGGAGCCTTATATGTATCACTGGCATAGGTGCCTTTAATGTGTCACCAGCTTGGGTACCACTTATGTGTCACTGGGATGGGTCCTTTTTACATGTCACCAGCACTGGCCATGAACATGATTTCACTTAGCTTGACATATCTTCTCAAGCACAGAGAGAGAGAGAGAGAGATCCAGCCTCTCCCACCTACCCTACAATGTCATTCTAAAAATAAATAGTCACATCATCGAAATCTTGAAGCTATGAGATAATGTATATGGCACTTCATTGGATGAGGTTTCCAGTTGATCCAATCAATGGAACAAACTTCTCATGAAGTTAATGCGTAAGTGGCTGAGCACTCCACAGATACATGTACCATTAATGTAGTTCTCAAGGAGATTTCAGTGTGACACATAATGTGGCAAGGCTGGCCCTTTGAAATGCAGGTACTACTCATTTTTGTCAGCTGAGTGGACTGGAGCAATGTGAAATAAAGTGTCTTGATTAAGGAAACAATGTGCTGCCAGGAATCAAACTCACAATCTTACGAGCATGAGCTGATTACTCTAACCACTAAGCCACTGAGACAATGTATGATTAATTCCAAAACAATGTGAATAAATAGGCATTACATTTGATGGGGTTAATTTTATTGATAAAGGAGTTCTATATGCTACATGAGATATAAGTAGAAGATTTGAGTAGTACTACATTCAAATGAATATTGTGATGAATTTAGCACTTGGGCAGGTGGTTCTTATCAGTTTAATAATACCCATGATTATAATGCCATCAGTCATTTGATAAGGCACATTTTAGAGTGTGTGTGATGTTGAGGAATATTTAACTGCTACATTGAGCAGGCATGGCTGTGTGGTTGAGAAGCTCACTTTTCAACCATGTGGCTTCAAGTTCAGTCCTACTTTGTGGCACATTGGGCATTTTCTACTATAGATCCAGGCCAACCAATGCCTAGCGAGTGAATTCAGTAGGCAGAAACTAAATGGAAGCTCACCGTGTGTGTGTGTGTGTGTGTGTGTGCGCGCCTGTGTTAGTCCTACCACCACTTGACAATCAGTGTTGGTTTGTTTATGTCCCTGTAATTTAGCAGTTCAACAAGAGAGACTGGCTTTTAAAAAATAAGTACTGGGATCAATTTATTCGATCATAACCCTTCAGGGTGGGGACCCAGCATGGCTGGAGTTCAATGACTGATACAAGTAAAAGATACAAGATAAATCAAGAAACTATACAGAAAAATCTTCACAATCTTGTATTTTATGTATTCTTCAATAGAGTACTTAATGTTACTTCTCTTAATCTGAAAACGGGTTTCTTGGTTAACTATCAAATGTGTTTATCTCTTATTAATTTGTTAGTCAGCACAGAAGGATCACAGCTCATAGGCAAAAGATCCCTCAACTGAATGCTTGATTCAAGTGATTGCAATAGGGTTCTCTGCTAAAGAGACCATTTCACAGAAATTTTATGTTTATCACCATGCAAAATTATTGAAAGCAGAGATAAAGATGAGATTTTTTTATTTGAATAAGTTGCTGGTATTGGGAACATTCAACATCAGTTATAGATTTATCTGAAATACCATATATGTGAAGGTGCATGGTTCAATGGTTTAGAGCACCGGCTCACAATCATAAGGTAGTGAGTTCAATTCCTAGACCAGGCTGTGCGTTGTATCCTTGACCAAGACATTTTATTTCAGATCAATTAATTTCAAATAATAGCATAATACTGACATTTACATACCATAGTACAATATATTAGATGTGCTCAGCTGGTGTAACATAAATACTAGTGATATCATTTAAGTGTCTGTTATTTTACAAGAACTAACATGGTGTCAAGTATAATTTAGTAATTTAGTGATTTATATATGGTGTGTATAATATTATACTGCAATATATTAGAAAAGTTGATGTAAAGTATATTGCAGCCACGTTTTTTAAATGTGTAAGGCCTGTTTTGCTTCATGAAACTGCAAGATATTATGGTTCAGATTTTAGCCTTGGGTTTTCAGATGATATCTGGTTCTGAGGTTAATTTGCTAAAGTTTGAATTCCACATCAACATAAACAGTATCAAAATTTTAATGGAATTTTTTATAATTATAAATTATAGTACATATTGTTTGCAGATTGTAATCTATTGGATTGCATTCAATTTTATATTTTACCTTCTATAATCTTTTAATATGAACACTGCTGGTTCAAATTCTGCCAAGGCTGACTTTGCCTTTCACCCTTTTGGGGTCTATGAAATAAGTACCAGCTGAGCACTGAGGTTAAAGTAATCAACTTATCCCCTCCCCTAAACTTACTGGCCTTGTGCCAAAATTTGAAACAAATATGAACACTGCTGAGCAGTTGTAAGTCTCAGTAAGCTAAATATGTGATTTATAATGTTCAGTATTTAATCGAGCCATTTAGCTTCTCTCATTCCTCATATCTGTCATTTTTAACCAAAGGCAATAGATTGTAGATGGATTATAAAATCTGGAATCCAAGAAGACTGTTGTTGGTCTGCACTGGAAAAAGTCCATTCATAAAATTTCATGGATAAAAATAATTACATTGAGTTGGTTTGACGTGAGAAGTGAAACATTCAATATTTTAGACACTTGTCCTGGAGAGAAAGAATAAAGAGGTTAATATCATGTTCATAGAAAGTCGAATGAGAAAAGAGAAGAGGTGCAAGAATAATGTGGAGTGGTAGAGAGAGAGAGAGAGAGTATAAGGAGAGTGTGAGAAGTGTGGAAAGTGGTATGAGTAGTGAGGAAGATGAACAGTGTGGGAGGAAGTAAAGTTAGAAGGAAAGGTGGTAAAAGTTAGTAGCAAGAACCAGGCTAGTTGAAATGGGAGGAAGGTCATGAGGGCCATGTTGGGTGAATTAAGTGAAGAGTGGAGATGGGTGGGTGATGGGGCAAAGGACAAAAGAACATATACAGAATAAAATAGCTGTGCACATGAGATAAGAGAGAGAGTAGGAGAAGAGAAAGACAGCATGAAGAAAGCAGGAAACATTGAAGGATGGTATGAATGTAAAGGAAATATTTTTGCGTAGAGAAAGGGAGGCAAACAAGTGTTGAGAAGAGTTGGAGTGGAGAAGGGGATTGAAATAATGAATATGGATCAGTAGAATATTCATTAACTGTAAGAACTACACACATATATAGTGTATAGTATAGTAACATAGTATATATAGTGCCTATATGCAGTCAATATATATAGCAAATGCTGAAATTTTTAATGCATTATATAAGACTAGTTAATATGCATACGTACATACATACATGTTTATATATGTATATATATATATAGGCGCAGGAGTGGCTGTGTGGTAAGTAGCTTGCTTATCAACCACGTGGTTCCAGGTTCAGTCCCACTGCATGGCACCTTGGGCAAGTGTCTTCTACTATAGCCTCGGGCTGACCAAAGCCTTGTGAGTGGATTTGGTAGACAGAAACTGAAAGAAGCCTGTTGTATATATGTATATATATATGTGTGTCTGTGTTTGTCCCCCCACCATTGCTTGACAACTGATGCTGGTGTGTTTATGTCCCCCGTAACTTAGCGGTT
>NC_068984.1:119156915-119157622 GCF_001194135.2 Octopus bimaculoides | reverse complement strand
ACACATGTGACCAAGGCTGTGTGAAGAGAAAGAGTAGCAGAGGGAAAAGGAGGGGAGGAAGTAGAATAAAAGTGAGCAACGAAAGGTAGAGAGAGAGAGAGAGATAGTAGTAGTAACGGTGAGAGGCGAAGGACGAGTAACAAGAGATAGAGAGAGAGAGAGAAGTAGTGACAGGTAGAGGCGAAGAACAGTAGAGGGAAGAATGAGAGGGGGAGATAGAAATAGAGAGAGTCGTGTTAGAAAAATAGTTAAAACTTACTGTATAAAGGTAACGCATGCGTTCTGTCGTGATACAAACAATATATGAGTATATGCATATATATGTACATGTATGTATATGTATATATATATATATATGGGCTGTAACTGCTGAGGACATATGTAAGCTCGCAAGGAATGAAGCCAGTATGCTCCGTTGGATGTGTAATGTCAATGTGAATACCCGTCAGAGTGTAAGTATCTTGAGAGAAAAGCTGAACATTAGAAGCATCAGTTATGGTGTGCAAGAGAGACGATTGCGCTGGTATGGACATGTGGTGAGAATGGATGAGGATAGCTGCCTGAAAAAGTGCCACACCCTAACAGTTGAGGGAACCCGTGGAAGAGGTAGGCCCAGGAAGACCTGGGCTGAGGTGGTGAGGCAAGACCTTTGTACATTGGGCCTCACCGAGGCGATGACTACTGACCGAGACCTTTGGAAATGTGCT
>NC_068984.1:119154839-119156507 GCF_001194135.2 Octopus bimaculoides | reverse complement strand
GGCACATAAAAGACACCATTTCGAGCGTGGCCGTTGCCAGTATCGCCTGACTGGCCTTCGTGCAGGTGACACGTAAAAGCACCTACACTCTCTGAGTGGTTGGCGTTAGGAAGGGCATCCAGCTGTAGAAACTCTGCCAAATTTAGATTGGAGCCTGGTGTTGCCATCCGGTTTCACCAGTCCTCAGTCAAATCGTCCAACCCATGCTAGCATGGAAAGCGGACGTTAAACGATGATGATGATGATGATATATATATATATGTATATGCATATATCTATGTATGTATCTATGTAACTATATGTGCATCACTTCTCACATCAAATGTACGCAATGTAATATATACATGTTGTATTTTGGGATGGTCATTTTTCTTTTTTTTTTGCCAAATAAACACATGCACTATATATTTGTTCTTCACTCATTTATTACTGTTCATATTTTAACTCATGTTCATATTTTAACTCTGGGCAGTTGACATGAGTTAGAATAAGAACAGTAATAAATGAGTGAAGAATGTGTTTATTTGGCAAAAAAAAAAAAAAAGGAAAATGACCATCCCAAAATACAACAATATCTGTTTCAACACATGACTTCACATCAGTATTCTTGCAACACAAATGCTTATATACATATAATTGTATGAAATCTCTTCCTGAATGAAGTGCAATCTGTGACAGAGTTATCCATTAACAGCTTGATGGCTTGAAGTAACATGAAATGGAATGTTTTGCTCAAGAACATAGTGGTCTGTCAATCTTGGAATTGAAACCATGATCTTGTGATTGTGAGTGCAACACCCTAACCACAAGGCCACATACCTTCACACACACACCACACTCACACATGCACACACACACATGCTCACATACACACACACATGCATGCACACACACTCACACATGCATGCACAAATACACACATGCACATACACACACACACACACCACACCACACCACACTCACATACATGCACGCATGCACACACACATGCTCATATACACACACATACATGCAGGCACACACACATATGCACACACACACACACACACACACATGCACACACTGAAATATAACCTAATCCTTTCTATAATAGGCACAAAACTTGAAATTTTTGGGGAGACACTTGTTGATGACATTGACCCCAGTACTCAACAGGTTAATTATTTTATTGACCCTCAAAAGAGTGAAAGGTAAAAATCAACCTCAGTGGAATTTGAACTCAGAATGTAAAATTGGGAGTCTGAAATATAACATAATGCAAAATAAAAAATAGGACAGTAAATTCATATACTATCTACAAATACTGTATGTATATACAATGTATAGTGTATATAGCAGATGTTTTCAACCATTATTGAGACACATTTGAATGTTATTTATTGTCTGCAGGCATGTTGCAAGTTTTTGCATATTTGAGTTTTTTTAATGCACTGCACTAATGCATAATGTTCCTTTGTGCCAAAATACAATGCATGCTTTCATCACTGTTTAACAACAATTTTAATCACAAGCAAGCAAAGCTGTTACTTGCAAGCAAGTATAACTTGGTAACATGTACCATGCTTTCATTAATTGCTTTTGGTGCCTATGTAGTAGTAAGCTGATATAGACATTCTCTTGGAATTTCCACTGTTGATCCAACAGAATGTTCAAGAACTGAAAGCTGGG
>NC_068984.1:119149245-119154829 GCF_001194135.2 Octopus bimaculoides | reverse complement strand
GGGGGGGGGGAGAGGGTTGCATCAGCACCAGTGCTTGTATGAATTTTCAGCTGAGTAGAGTGATAAAACATGAAATAAAGTGCCTTGTCCAGGAACTGAATCCACAAGTGACACTTGTCTTTCTTTGAAGAGAAAGGATAGAGGTTAATATCTTTGTTCATAGACTGGCAAATGAGGTGCAAGAATAATGTGGAGTGGTAGGTGTAGTGAGTGAGAGAGAGTATAAGGAGAGTGTGAGATGTGTGGAAAGTGGTATGAGTAGTGAAGAAGATGAGCAGTGTGAGAGGAAGCAAAGTTCGAAGGAATGGTGGTAAAAGTTAGCAGCAAGAACCAGGCTAGTTGAAATGGGAGGAAGGTCATGAGGGCCATGTTGGGTGAATTAAGTGAAGAGTGAGATGGCTGGGTGATGGGGCAAAGGACAAAACATATACAGAATAAAATAGCTGTGCACATGAGGTAAAAGAGAGTAGGAGAAGAGAAAGACAGCCAGCACTTCCACCATTAACCCAGCAGAATATTCAAGAACTGAAAGCTGGAGGGAGAGAGGGTTGCATCAGCACTAGTGCTTGTATTAATTTTCAGCTGAGTAGACATGAAATGAAATGCCTCGTCCCAGAATTGAATCCATGATTTTATGACCATCTGGCAAACACTCTAGCCGTCTAATTCTCAACCATTTTTTTTTTTTTTTTATCTATGGACCACTTTGATTTTATTCTGTGAAACCCCATAGCCATTTGATGTTCAAAAACTAGTTTTATAGGTACTTCTTTCAAAATTCCTATTTTGCTTTTCACCCAATAACTTGCTTAAAGTTGAACTATGTAAAACATTAGAGAAAGAAACCTAGTTATTTCTTGAAATAAACAATTTGTGGACCCTTAAAATACTACTGTAGATTCCTAATTTACTATTTTTTTTTTGCATGGACCCTCAGGGGTCATATGAACCCCTGTTCAGAACCACTTCTCTAACCACCAGGCCTGACATAGGCAACATTTTTTTTAAAGAATTGGGCTATGTAAGATATGACTGATCATCAAGTAGGTCGTGCTACTAAAAAAATTCAAGGTAAATTGTCATTAAACCTGCCATTCAGGAAGGCCCACTAACTGCAGTTTGTACATGACTGTACTAGGCCATGTCCTTTCACATTTTCATACTTGCTTTTAAATAGTAAAACAATTTTAATGCTCATCTTTTGTATGGAAAAACTTTTAAGTAACTTTGAGTATGATGTCACAACATTTGCACTTTTATTCAGTGTGTCATGGATTGAAAATAGTTAAAAGTTGCTGGTGTACAGTATTATGATAAAGACTGTAAAAACAATACTTGATAATTATGACTAAGCAGTATGTATGATTAAAAGACTTATAGACACACATAGTTAATTATAACATTTCCAGGGGGATTATTTCTACCAGACTGGCTTATCTTTGATGTAATTCACAAAGACAAAGACTTTGGTGACATACAAAAATATAAGTAAGCATGATATAGAAGGGTTTTAACAATCATTATCCTATTATTTTTAAAATACCAAGTCCTTGAAAATGCTAAATCATAAAACAATATTTCTATTTACAATGTATTTTATAGAGATAAGAAGACTGCTACTGGAGAGAAGCATAAATATTAATTCTTTGTTTTGTACAAGAATACACTTTTCTGCAAAGGCTAAAGGATTATTTACATGAATGTTATAAATAATTTTAGGCAATAAGACAATTTATGTTGTATAAATTATAATATTTAATCTTTGCCAGCCATGAAAAAGTATTTAAATGATTTTCATAGAGCTATAATCTTATCTAGAGGGTAACGAAAATATTTTGTATGAAGTGAGGAATTAAAATACTGTATTATTTTGAAATATTTTATGTAGTGGTCAGAAATACTCAGGATTAATAAACATGGAAAAGTAAGGAATTTTAAGTTAAAGTAACTACTTAATGAAACTTCTTGTCACTTTTGTTTTTGTATGAGCATTTTAAGTCCAGAAGGATAGCATTTGAAAGTAGAATTAGAGATAGAATCCACAGTAATCTGAAACTAAAAAAGATTTGGCTTAAACTGATGGCACTGCAGATGATACTGGCTATCAAGTTTTTGTAAAACATGAGTGCAAAATATAAAAAAAGTCATATAAAATTATATCTTATGAATACACCATTTTCTGTTCCTCTAGCTTTTCTGCTATTTAAAAATTTAACGAAATATTTTCATAGGACTTAATTTTAAAATGTCATAATACTCTGACTCCATAATTACATTAACTCTTTTTCTTAATTGTCATAAGTGCATGCATGACTAAGAATTTTGCTTTGCAACAATGTGGTTTTAGGTTCAATCCTACTACAGCGCATTTTAGGCAAGTGTACCATAACCTTGGATTGACCAAAGTTTTATGGGTCAAATTTATTTGTTGGAAACTTTGTGGAAGCCTATCAGATGGGTTGTTTCTGTTTTCGGGTGGTAAACTAACTCTGTCACCCAGTTTGACACTACCATCTTTTTATTGGGTTCTGTTTGCAATATCGACTCAGTTTCAAGGTCCTTGATTGGAGGACAACTGCCTCTCCTCATTTCAGAAGTGCTGGAAGTACTGAAACAGTCACATGCCCTGCCTTTGCTCTATTGTGTAAGGCATAAGAACTATCTTGAAACTATATATAAAAGTTCAGTTGTTGAAAGCTTTCCATCCTTTATATTAATATTCAGTTCTTGAAATGTTTCCTTTGAAATTTAGTGACTTCAACCCTATAGTTTCAATAAATGTTTCCTTTACTAATTTTCACAATACTCATATAACCACATCTTATAGACACAACAGTTGTCTGTGTATACCCTCAAATATCGGTGATATCACATTTTTCTCTTTGTGACTCATTGTGTGTTCCAACCTCTACCCTCAACATCAACATTACTCATAATCTCTCGCAACAAATATCTAAATGGCTTCAACAATATAAAAATATCCTCCATTGTACATTATTCTTAGTGTTGGCTAACAGCAACATAGTAAAATGATTGAGTTATTAAAAACAATACTGTTAAAAATAACTAGAAAAACAAAGCAAAATTTCTTGGCAGCTCCAAATGTTGGTTGTCTTGTTACTTACCAGAAAACCATGAAATGAAACAAAATTTTCCAAGAATATGGCCTTGTAAATGGTATGCTACAAGGTTCATTATTATTATTTACCCTCTTCAACCCATATGTGCACAACCTGTCTTTAATCTTCTTACAATGTATGCATAGCATTCTATGTCAGTGATATTCCTGCCACTTACTCCAACAGCAGCATGAACAGATAAATCAAAGAAACCAACTGCTATCTTACCAACCAACGATTCTCTAGACTATTGTGTTGCACTATCACTGTTCATAAAACCTACAAATTTAATACTATTAACCAAAATTTCTAGGCAACCCATACACTGATGACATAATAATTAAAGCAAAACTATAATTAAACTACAATTATCTCCTGAGCACAACATTCAGGTAGAATATTACTGACACTCAGTTGGTTACGATGACCGGGATTCCTGTTGATCTGATCAATGGAACAGTCTGCTTGTGAAATTAATGTGCAAGTGGTTGAGCACTCCACAGAAATGCATACCTTTAACATTGTTCTCCAGGAAATTCAGTGTGATACAAAATGTGACAAGGCTGGTCCTTTGAAATACAAGTACTACTCATTTTTGCCAGTTGAGTGGACTAGAGCAACATAAAATAAAGAGTCTTGCTCAAGGAAACAATGCACCACTTGGAATCGAACTCATGACCTTACAATCATGAGCCTTACCACTTAGCCACATGCCTTCACTAGACAGAATAAGGTAAGCTGTAATAACAGTGAGTTATTCTGTCATAAACGAGAGGTGAAGATTCTGCAACCTCTTGCTAAACAACTTGCACAGATGATTTGTTTGGATGTTAAACGATGATGATGTTCAAATATTTTTGCAGTACATTAGCTCACTCTTTCACTCCAAATTGACATTACTTGTAAAGGTGCACAGTATGCCATGTATCAGATGTCAAATGATCACAGGGCATTGTGAAATGAAGTGTTTTGCTCAAGAACACAAAACATCACCCAGACCAGAAATTGAAACCATGATCTTACGATAATGAGTGCAACACTGCAACAATAATATACTAAGAATACATATGCCATAAATTTTTCTATTGCAAATCTCCAAAAATGACTACACTTTCCAAACATTTTCTTTATCATCCTAACAAGTTGTACACACACACATTCACCTCATACACAGTCAAAAACCCGACAGACCATCTAATCAAAAGAAAAGTATATTTTATGACTGTTGTCTTCTCCAACTGACATAGTCTCTGTTACTACATGTAAAAATTACAGCAAATATAGAGACAAGCTAACAACACTCTTGAATTATACCATAAAAAACATTTTAAAAAACAACATAACCAAATCGCTATCTGCCCATCTTGTCAAAGAAAACAAAGCAAATGCCAAAATGGTATTGATTGTCACACTATAATTCTGCAGTGAGTCACAGATCACATTCAGGAAATACTAAATAAAGAGGAAGCAAGCCAGCATGAAAGCCAATAATGACTCAAAAACTCTGGGCTAAAAGCAGAAATGGAAGGTCTGATTTTAGCTGCACATAATCAATTCTTAGGCACTGCACACACCATATACACAGACATATACACTGATGCATGCATACATATGCACACGTATACACACATACACATAGACACATACATTCACATGCACGCATATACTCACATACACATACATTCACCAAAAAAAAAAAATCTATAAAAAACAAAAAAATGAAACAATCAGCTGCAGGCTGTGCAATAAACACAAAGAAACAATTGATTACATCATTTCTGCCTGCTCAGTTCTAGAAAAGAGAAAATTTATCCCTGAACAAACCTGGGTTGACAGCTGTCTATTGGGTAATATATTGTCACTAACAATAAATGATATAAATATGCACCAAATCCAGTAACAATGGCCTGCCTACAATTGTCTGCGATTTTGCCTGTTCAGATGGACAAGGAGAAAAAAAAAATGAAGCAAAACAAAAAAAAACGTCTGATATCATTATAAAAGACAAGAATGAAAATCTATATATGCTAATGAAGTCAATAAAAGCTATTGAAGTACAAGAACCTTGGAAGTATTAGTGCAGAAATAGTGCCTACAGTAATTGGTTCACTGAATATGATAAAGTAAAAACATAAATGAATGAAAAATACTCACTCCAAGGTTTATAAATTTACATTGGAATCAACCAAAGAACATTTAAGATGTTGCTCAATCTGCAACAAATAGCAGTCAAATCTCCCTCAGATCACATCTTACTGTTTTTAATAAAGAAAGGACTCATTAAATAATACAGACCTATACATACCTCAGGCTGACCAAAGCCTTATGAGTGGATTTGGTAGATGGAAACTGAAAGAAGCCCGTTGTATATATATATATATATATATATATATATATAAATTTATTTATTTATATATATATATAAGTATATATTTATTTATATATATATATAAGTATATATTTAT
>NC_068984.1:119136296-119149063 GCF_001194135.2 Octopus bimaculoides | reverse complement strand
ATATATATATATATATTTATATATATATATATATTTATTGCGGGTGGCACATAAAAGACACCATTTCGAGCGTGGCCGTTTTCGTGCGGGTGACACGTAAAAGCACCCACTACACTCTCTGAGTGGTTGGCGTTAGGAAGGGCATCCAGCTGTAGAAACTCTGCCAAATTAGATTGGAGCCTTGGTGTTGCCATCCGGTTTCACCAGTCCTCAGTCAAATCATCCAACCCATGCTAGCATGGAAGGTGGACGTTAAACGATGATGATGATGATGATGATGATATATATGTATGTATGTATGTGTGTATATGTTTGTGTGTCTGTGTCTGTCCCCACCAACATCGCTTGACAACCGATGCTAGTGCATTCATGTCCCCATAACTTAGTGGTTCAGCAAAAGAGACTGATATATTAAGTACTAGGCTTACAAAGAATAAGTCCTGGGATCGACTTGCTTGATTAAAGGCGGTGCTCCAACATGGCCGCAGTCAAATGACTGAAACAAGTAAAAGAATAAAAGAATAAAAATCCCTAAAACATGAGATAACCACAGCTGGAATGCTCTTAATTAAGTCCACTTAACCCTTTTGATACCAACCCAGCTGAAACCACCTCTGGCTCTGTAGTACAAATGCCTTGTTTTCATAAGTTTTGAATTAAAATATTCCACCAAACCTCAGTCACAACTTATGTTCCTACCACTAGCTTGATGATAACTAAGTTATTTTACTAAATTCTTTATTATCTTTAAAATTAGTTGAAAGAAACACAGAGCATCTCAACAGAAATATGGTAACAAAAGGGTTAAGGTGGCGAACTGGCAGAATTGTTAGCATGCCAAGCAGAATGCTTAGCAGCTGTCTTTATGTTCTGAGTTTAAATTCTGCCTAGGTCAACTTTGTCTTTCATCCTTTTGGAATCAATAAAATATATACCAGACACGTGCTGGGGTTGATGTTGTTGACTGGCCCCCTCCCACAAAATTTCAGGCCTTGTGTTTCTGGTAGAAAGGATTATAGGTCTACTTGATTAATGTCGACCTGGGAGCTAAACAACTGCAGCATCCGCATTACATAGAGTTTTGAAAACAGCTCTACTGCTCATAGCCACTTATGTAAGAAACTTTCACTTCAGCAGGTGAGAGTTGGCAACAAGTAAGAGCATCCAGCAGTAGAAAATCTGCCTTAACAAATTTCCTTCTAACCCATGCTAGCATGGAAAAGCAGACTTAAAAACAAACAAACTCACACAATACACTTTCTGTACAATAAAGTAACACAATTCACTCAGAGAATTAAATGTATTCCATATTTCTAAAAATCAATGCTGCACACAACTCAGGGAAATGGAAATGTACTTAGCAGTACAGTAGAACTGTGGTGTAGCTTTTCCATCTGTGACTGTGGTCCCCTAAGTCTGTCTAAGCTTAAACAGCAGGCCCAAAAAGTGCTGTCACTGTAAAACCTTCAACTGGGCTGGACTGTGCCCCTTGCCTATTTCCCTGCCCCTAGTTTCACTACTACAACTCTTATGAAAATACTAGAAATACAACAACAACACCAATAATAATGGTGTCTAAAAAAGGCACAAGGTCACAGATTTGGGGAAAGCAAAGTAGTAGTAGTCTTTCTACTGTAGGCACAAGCCCTGAAATTTTGGGGTTGGGAATTTAGTTGATTACATCGACCCCCAGTGCTCAACTGGTACTATTTTATTGACCCCCAAAAAGATTGAAGGCAAAGTAAACCTTGGTGGCTATTGAACTTAGAATGTAAAGCTGAAAGAAATGTCACCAAATATTTTATCCAGCATGTTAATGATTCTACCAGTTTGTTGCCTTAACAACGACGGTGGTGGCGGCGGTGGCGATAATAATAATAATAATAATAATAATAATAATAATAATAATAATAATAATAATAATCCTTTCCACTATAGGTACAAGGCCTGAAATTTTGGGAGAGGGGACTAGTCAATTACATTGACCCCAGTACTCAACTGGTACTTTTTTCATCTATCCTGAAAGGATGAAAGGGAAAGTCAGCCTCAGTGGAATTTGAACTCAGAATGTGAAGACGGACAAAATACTGCTTAGGATTTCGTCCAACATGCTACCAATTCTGCCATCTCACCGCCTTAACAATAATGATAATAACAACAATAACAACAACATCAATACTGGTTTCAAATTTTGGCTCAAGGAGAGGGGTTAAGTCAATTACATTGATCCCACTGCTCAAATGGTACTTATTTTATCGACCCCCAAAAGGATGGAAGCAAAGCCGACCTCAGTGGTATTTGAACTGAGAGAAGTGCTGCAAAGCATTTTATCCAGCATGCTAATGGTTCCGTCAGTTAATCACTTTAATAATAATAATAATGATAACCAATGATCTTTTCTACTATAGGCACAAGGCCTGAAATTTGGGGGAGGGGGATAGTCGATTACATCAATCACAGTTCTCAACTGGTGCTTAATTCCTCAACCCCAAAAGGATGAAGGGTATAGTCAACCTCAGCAGAATTTGAACTCAGAATGTGAAGACAAATGAAAGATTGCTAGGCATTTCGCCTGGCATGCTAACAATTCTGCCAACTCGCCACCTTAACAACAACAACAACAACAGCAACAGTATTAATAAAAAAACTAAATGAGTCACTTGTTTAAAACAAAATCAATGATAAGTATGCTTGTAAGAATCTAGATGACAGAAAGTCAATATTAGTTAATTAGGGCAATCAATGGTCACAGAACAGATTTCACACTTACCAAAACAATAGGAATGTAAAAAAAATAACAATGTTTTTTGATAGATGTCTTGAAGAAATATATACTTATCTAGAATTGGCTGTTTCTAGAAGAATTCTAAAGCAAATTTTGTTGGAAGGGCTGTAAATGCAGAAGGTGACTTCGATATGTTGAATACAATTTAACTATCTAGTCTTCAGATTATTCTGTCAAATGTAATGTTTATCTATTCACATTGTTTTAATTAATCATACATTATTTCATAGTTTTGAGATTTTGATGTGATTATTTGTTTTTAGAATGACATTGTAGGATGGTTAGACTCCGGAACTGTTGGGTTTAAACATAAACGATGCTAAAATAGTTTGGTATTTGGGCAGGAAATGGCATTCAGTCACTAGAGAAATGGAGGTAGGCGTAAAAGTCAAACTTGCTATCTACAATTCAGTGTTCATGCCTACCCTTACCTATAACCAAAAGAATATGATTATGAATACAAGTGGCCAAAATGGAGTTCTTCCAAAAGGTCTTTGGAGTAATGGTACTTGATAAAGAGCATAGCCTGGAGATCAGTGAATTGCTCCAGGTAGAGCTGTGACTGCTCTGAAGTGAGAGATCACAACTCCGATACTATGGACATGTGGTAAGAAAGCCCCAGGAAAGAATTGCTGGACAGATTTTATGGGCAAAAACTAACCAGTAGGAGACTCAGGGGTACACTATGAACAAGATCGTTAGATACAACCAGATCAATTGAAGATAGTTGCTTCTGACAAGACCTGATGGAAGATGTGTTTGAGGACTCTGTCCCCAAGAACCTCTCAGGAATAAGTGGGTGAAGAAGAAGGGATGAGATGATACTGCTAGTCTAAATGCTAAACGTTTAAATGTACCACACTGGTTGATTTTAGGCATGTGAATAATAAACTGTACTGCCATGTGATATGGTGATCATACTTTATTTCTGTAGTCAGGTGGAAGATGTTTGGAATTCAAAGTCGTCATCATTATTATATTGATGACTATCATCAAGGTAGATTTTCTATAGTCGGATGCCCTTCCTGTTACCAACTCTCATCTATTTCCAAGGTGTAATTTCCCCATAATCAAACAGGTTTTCATAGAAAATTGGAAACAAAGAACACCACTTGCATGACAGTGACACTCATTTACAGCTATATACACATCAAACAAAAACAGACTCACACACATGCTCTCTCTCTCTCTCACACACATTCACATATGCACACACTACCACTCACACACTCACACATACACATACCCACACACAGAGGTTTCTTTCAGCATCTGTCTATCAAAAAGTCACTCACAAGCCTTTGGTTGGCCCAGGGTTATAGTAGAAGACATTGCCCAATGTGTCACATAGTTGACCATGTGGTTGGGAAGTAAACATCTTACACAGAGCCATGCTTGCACTTAACATACCATAATTAGCATAACTAAAAAAAAGAAAAACTGGACAAGAAAAGAAAGGAACAAAAGAAAGCAAAGATTAAAAATCTCAATGATAGCATAAATATTATGCAATGCTGGCTTTTGAAATTGCTCAGAAAATATTTGTACATATTCATAAGTTTCTGAATAGGAAAAAAAACATTATTTGTATTTCTTGTGAAAATTGTTTCCTAAATACTTGAAGACTGGGTTTGTTGTCAATAAAATTGGTTTGACTTATCATAACAAACCATTCTAAATGAGACTTGAATTTCTGGTTTTACATGAATGAAATGAGTGAGTGTGTTTTTTTATGCAAATACAAGAATGTCCAAGTTGATTATCATTGTTTGTCGAAAGCTGAAGGTGTCAAGCTGGCAAAACCATTAACGTGTCAGACAAAATGTTTAGCAGTATTTACTCTGACTTTACCTTCTGTGTTTAAATCCCAATGCAGTCAACTTTGCATTTTATCATTTGAGGTTGCTAAAATAGAGTATCAGTCAAGTACTGGGGTCAATGTAATCAACTTGCCCCACCTCCTCAGAAAATTGCTGGCTTTGTACTAAAATGAGAAAGAGTTATTTCTGGAAAGCTGAGGCGCCTTTTTATATAAAGATATTTTTTTTAATAACTTTTAATTAACCTAAAATAAGTTTTTAAAGACATTATTTTTATTACTTGCTATTTGCAAATAAAACACTCAAGTATCATTCAAAATGGATTGGTGGAGGTATGGCAGTGTGGTTGAGAAGCTTACTTCCCAACCATGTGGTCTTGGGTTCAGTTCTATTGTACTGCATCATGGGAAAATGTCTTCCACTATAACAGCAAGCTGACCAAATCCTTGTGAGTTGATTTGATGAAGCCTGTCATATATATATATGTATGTATGTATGTCTTTATGTATCTATTTGTCTGTCCACCTTGCTCCACTTGACAACTGCTGTTGGTTTGATTACATCCCTGTAACTTAATGGTTTGGCAAAAGAAGTCTTTGGAATAAGTACGATTCTTTAAAAAAAAATAAGTACTGGAATCAATTTGTTTGATTAAACCTTGTAAGGTTGTGCCCCAGCATGGGTGCAGTCAAATAACAAATTTACGCAAAGGATAAAATATAAAAATTAGATTTAAAAGTATATTAAATCTTCACTGTTTTTACAGTTTAAAAATATAGCTTCCAATGATAGAATTTTTAGTATAATCAAAAGCGATATGATTTTCTTGCTTTTTTTTTCTTTCTTTTGTTTTTAACTTTGTTTCAGCTTGTACAGATGCTGAATGGGAAGTCTAAAAGAAATATTAAAAATTCATCTGTTAGAGATAATATTTTTTATTCAACTAGTTTTAACTTTGCAATTTGGCAAAAGAGACCAATAGGATAAGTAACAGAATTTAGAAAACAAGGATTAGAGTTGACTCGTTTGACTAAAACCCTACATTTGATAACATTCATTCCTTTTGTTATATTTGATGACCCTGACATGATTCGAACCTTCATTCTTTTCGTTGCACATATAAAGGATAAAAGATAAATATATTCAATAATGTAATGGGCACGGTGGTAAGTTCTTTGTGAATCAAGTATATAATACAATTACTATTAGCAGCTGAAACCATTTCATTTATATTACTAATGCTTCTGAGGAATATTACCTATTTCCTACCCCATTTCTCCTATAAATTTTTGCCTCAAGATACTTTAGTTGTTCTTGCTTGTTTTCACTTCTGATGTAGACATTGGAATTTTGTGGTGCAGGATAGTGTTAAATGAGAGTAACAAAATTTACAAATTAGAGAACATTTTGTTTTCCTTTGCTCTCAAACCGGATGGGCCACAATGCTGTATAAATCAAGTCCTTACGATGTATTATTTTACACCATGTAAGACAATACTTGTGGTGAGTAGGATAGCTGAATTCCTCTGGCTGGTGTCAAACTTCATCATGTGCTTGCCGGTGTCAAGGTCATCAGATCAATTTTAGAAGGAACAGCTCTAAGTAAGGTTATGACAGTAAAAATAGAAGAAATAAATGTGTTGTGAAATGTGAAAGTTGTTTTGTGTATATGTGTGTGACATTTTAAATATAACAGCCATGTTACATATTTACATAAGCCCAGTCAAATAAAGAAAAATTACAATTGGATTGATGGCAGAATCATTGTTCAAAACTTTTGGAAATATTTCTTGCTTTACACAATTTATTTACATTAGTTTATTTGATTTTTTGATGGATCCACGAGACATGGCTTTTATTAAACTTTTACAACTGCTATTGCTGCCATTACAACTATCACTAGTTATTACTAATATTCAGGAATGGAAAGCATTCTTTAAAACAAGCAGTATTAACCCATTCGTTACCAACCTGGCTGAAACCGGCTCTGGCTCTGTAGTACAAATGTCTTATTTCCATAAGTTTTGAATTAAAATCTTCCACCAAACCTTAGTCACAATTTATACTCCTAACACTAGCTTAATGATAACTAAGTTATTTTGCTAAATTCTTTGTTATATTTAAAATAATTGAAAGAAACACAGAGCATCTCAAAATAAATCCAGTAACAAAAGGGTTAAACAAGAAGCTGTAGCATTATCAGAGCAGTAAATCTGTTTGGTTTCTACATTGCCAGCAAACGGCACTATCCTGTGTGTGAAAGTGAAGTTACAGCAATATAAAAAAATAAAAGACCTGAAACTGAAAGACTTTCCAGCCAACTGCAAGTGGAAGGTAATTCTTCTGGGAGCCGTACACTTAGTGAGAACACTTTTATCAACATCAATTAACAGCACACTACATGGAAGAGTCTTTCTTTTCACAAGACTCACAATATATGGAGAAGCAAAACTTGGTTGCATGATCCCTGGTGGAAGTGTTTTCATCAGGGAACAGATTCTTTTTTGAAAGTGATCTGTTAACGGATGCCAACCACATTAAGCAATTGTTAGATTTAATGGAGGACATGTTGTGCATCCTCTTTCAGTTAAGGATCTTTAAAGTGTGGAGAATGTTACGGAATGGGAAATTTTGCCTGTGTGTATGTGTGAGTTATGTTTTAAATATAATATCAACCCACAGGTCATAAGTGCTGGCTTGACTGTCAAATAAAAAATAACAACAGCAGTGGCAGAAGATTTGAATTGCTGAATAAAACATTTTCAAATATTTTTGCTTACGCAACAACATGATTAAATTTTATGGAAAAGATATACATGGGTCTGGCTGTGTGGTTGAGAAGTTAACTTACAGTCACATGGTTTCAGGTTCAATTCCACTGTGTAACACCTTAGTAAGACCTTTCTGTAGAATGTATTGGATCCAGTTTTCATATGCATAGGCTGGCAAGCCCTAATATGCTAATTAATTCATAGCTGGGACCTTGACAGGTGCTACTACTCAGGGTAAGAGTAAACCCAGGAATGACAGTAAATCAGAAGTTGTATTATGTTATTGAGTCTTTGCCAATCAGTTAGACAGCTTACTTTTGGATGTGTTCCAGGCTATTTGAAATGTATAATAGGACCATCCTAAATATAAAAATAGTTCTCTATTTGAGTCTTTCTTAAGCTTTGCAGAAGCTCAGAACTAACCAGAGCTAAAGCATTTTATGGCACTGAAACAGAAGGCTAATTTTTTAAATGCAGTTCAAGCAATACTGTAGATGTAGGTACACCATGAGAGATTATCAGGCATTTGTAACTAATTTGAGGGTTTTAAATGTGCTTTGTTGATAACCACAGAGAGTAAGATATTCATAAAACTGTTTCCTTGATATGAGCAGTGACTGTGTCTTTGTATAATTGATAAAATTTACACAGTCACCTTTCTGCTGGGGAGCACTGGGGTCAAAGTAATTGACTAACCCCATCTCTCACTGGGGTCAAAATAATTGACTAGCTCCATCCTATAACAGAAAGGATTAACATTCAATCAGTCAACCAGTTAACCAATCACCTAACAGATTATTTTATTGATTATTTGGTCACTCACTCAATCAGTGAGGTTCCTGAGAGTTCTTTTGTCATACATTTGTGACCTCATCGATGATATGCTCCACTACTTCAAGCCCGCTCAGAGTATATCATTGATAAAGTTGCTAACAGCGACAAAAGGACTCTGATGAACTTAGCTGATTGATTAATTGACTGAACAATTAATCAAACAATTAATTAGTTAATTGGTTTAATGGTTAACTTGTTGATTAATAATGATAAAGTAAGTGAAACAGGACCATTGTTTATTACAGACAAAATAACCTTCTTAAGATACAAAATCTTTTTCAACACATGATTTCACATCAAGAATCTTGCAAACAAGACACAAAAACCGTATTTTTGCATTAAAGTAGTTTAGTTTCATGTGCTTTTTTGAAATTTTCAGTTTTAAATCAACTCACACGTTTATCCTCATTGTATTTGAATGGTTGAAATTTTTGCATTTGAAAATCTCCCTTTCATTTTGGAATAAAAATGATGCATATCATCTGTTCAGAAAAGTTGATAATGTTTTAAGTGAATATTCTGAATTTTGAGAATCAAAATAATATTCTATTAAGTTGGAGTCTTTGGCTCATTGTTAAAATATATCTCTGTGGTGTCTTTTCTCTAAGTATATCCATGGTCATTGCTCTGATGAACTCTCTGGTTTTGTACCCTCTGCCAAGACCTTTAAATGTGCATCATTTCTCTTTTGAGTTTCCTGTTTAGTTATAGACTCTTTTATTCTAATATCTTTTTTCTTCAAACTACTGCTCTCTGGAGCTCATTAACATTGTCTTGTTTTCCTCTGGTCTATGATATTCACTCTTTTAAGCTTTCTGTTAGTTGACATCTTTTGAATTTATTGGTCCCCTTCTTTGCCTTATTTGTAGTTCTTTACTCTACAGAGGCCTCAAGCCTTGTTTGAGACAAAAATCATTGAAATGCCCTAACTATTTAGTTCAGATATGTTTGATTTTTTCTCTCCTCATCTATCCATTCCGTAGAAGAGCGTAGGCTTGAAATGTCAATGACTTCTTCCAATTTTCCTGATAGCAAACCTAATACACCCTGTTTGTTGTTCTTTTGCTTCATGCTTCTTTGTTTTTGGCACCTCCCCCCAACACACACACACACACACACACACACACACACACACACACACACCCACACACCCACACACACACACACACTTAACATTTCAGTACACTGAAGTGTATTTTATAAAGTCTTACTGTAGAATGGAATCATGTTCTTAGTAACATGGCATGAGGTAATAAAAATTAGTTTTGAGATTCTTATCTCTTATCAATCTCCATTATGCTGATAGAATAATGGCTTAGAACGTGTAAGATATATCAAACAGACCATTTCTTATCCAACATTATATGATAATTGGATAGACTTATCATCAAAGGCATTTCAACTGAAACCACTCCATCATTAATATCAGATGTAGTGAACAGAGTATCTAAGATAGCATTATCTAATGTCTGCTTCATTTCTAAAGATGGTATAGTGGTATTTGAGAGATATTTGGCTGCTATTTCTTGCAGATTGAACAACCAGTTAAAAACTTCCTCACAGGCTCACATACAGAAGATATTTTGACTATTGTTGGCAATTTGTTGTTGTTGTCATCATCATTTATCATCCACTTTTCCATGTTTGCATGGTTCAGATGGAATTTATTGTAGTAGATTTTCTTTGACCAGATCGAAACTAAATATTTAGTACCAAAGTCTATGTTCAAAACATATGCAGTATTACTGTGGAATGACAGAGCAGCAGAGCTTAACATAAACCAATGAGCAGCATTAAAAAAACTTTTAAATGGTTGTCAAGCTTTTAACAGTTTTTACATAACTACAAGGGGATGCTGAAAAATTCCTGACTTTAAGGGTACTGCAAAAGGCCTGGTTGGAGGCCCAACCTTTGGAGTTCTTTTATAGGGCTTAGAAAAACTGAAGGACCACAGCAATAAACATGTGAATCTGAGAGGGGAATATGTTGAATAAAATCATAATTAACTGACCCTTCTGTATTTTCTTTTACTCAAAACTAGGAACTTTTCAGCACCCCACTCATATAAGCTATTGTTTTCTCAGCAAAATGGAGGAGTAATATGGAAACTGGTAAGTGATATAAGAATTGTGTATGTTGTATCTTGACATCCTTTAATATTTGCTGAGAACTATATCCAAAATCAGCAAGACTGCATATGTTCTTTCTGTCTTCAGTTATGCTGCTTTTGTGGATTCCCATGACTCTCTGTTACCATCCAATTCCATTATTATGAAATTGAATTGGGAGCTTGAGTTATAGTGAATCTTTCATTAGCTGATTGCACAATCATGGATGCCACTCTTATCAATGCATGGCAGTTACTCTCTTGATAGAGAGCTTGGCATTCCTGACTTGATCTTCTAGGATTCTTCTCCTCAGTATCAATGTAAGAATCACCATTGGCTCAGTTGAGCTCTTCCACTACCTATTCATTATCTACCATGCTGCAGTTCCATGACTTTGCTGTATCCCTGGCTGGGTGGCTGAATATGTGCTATGCCTTGCCAAAGGGCAACCTGTAACTATACTAGATATGGTTGTCACTCCTTGAGGTATTTTCAAAATCCCAACATATGTTCTTAAACATTTGTATAAGCTTTCGTATTTTTGATTTTTAGATTCCATGCTGTATTTAATGTAAAGAGAAATATAACAGGTATAAATAACCATATACAGGCTCCAAAGTTGGCTGTAGCTTTTGAACATTTGCTTATTTTGAGACTCATATTTCTTTATAAATCGCATGTGTACACCTATTTGACACATCAGAAATTTAATTGCAACATATATATAATCTTGAAATAAAAATATTGAATTTATTTCACATATAATTGTAACAATTGAAAGAATAATTTTTCAGCGCATATTATTACTACTAAAATTTAAATATTTGTTATGGATTAGAAATGAATAAATATTTTTGTATTGCCCATTATATATAGATGTCTAATTCTATGTTTTTCCTTTATTTTCAAGATTGGAAGTCAGTTATAGAAAAATGTTATTATCACTTGGCATTGTAAGCTTATTTTGGTCTGTGTGTTATACTACGTTTGTTTCTGATAACGAGGAACTAAACAGAATATTTGCAGACATGTCACCTAAAGTTGTTAATCCTTTGAAGGAACCAATTATTTTAAGTTCAGAACCAGTTCAAGGATTGCACTTAGCACTAAAAGGGCACAACGAAATACTTGCAATATGGCTGACTCCTGTTCCTTTTATAAATAATTCATTTTCTCCAGCATGTCTCTATGGCAATATTCATTCTGAAACGCCCAGTAAAGTACAAGGAAAATCATACACATATACAGCTGGAATGTTTCAGTTAACATTAAATAGAGCTGTGTTAAAATTAGAGAAATTTGAAAACATATACGATATTGTTTACTACGTCTGTGGTGATCCTGCTTACGGCTGGAGCACAATCCAAAGTTTTAGTTTACAAAAACCAAATATGCTAACTCCAAAAGAAGTAAATAGTTGCACAATCTCAAAGTCAGAAAATTCATACATTAGCAGTGTAAATAGCAAATCAGAGAAGCGTAATTTGATTGGAATTGTTGGTGACCTTGGTGTCACAAATAGCGATGAAACAATTGAATCAATTTGGAATTTTACTCGTTCTTTAGAAATGAAGATTCTTATACATATTGGCGACATCAGCTATGCAGACAATTTCAGCAAACGAGAAGGAAACAATTCGTATATATGGACAGAATATATGAATAAAATAAAAAGAATAACGAGTAGAATTCCATATATGGTTTTACCAGGAAATCATGAAGTTCAGTTTAACTTTGGTGCTTATCTAAACTGGTTTCGGATGCCCTACTTGGAAAGTGACTCTGACTCTCCATTCTGGTATTCTTTCGATTATATGGGTGTTCACTTCAGTATGTTTTCCACTGAGCATGACGTAAACCAAAGTTCAATACAATATCAGTGGCTTGAAAATGATCTGAACAAAGCTAATTTAAACAGAGACAAAGTACCCTGGGTTATTGCCCTTGCACATCGGCCTTTGTATTGTAGCTCGCACAATGCAAATATAAGTTGCAAATCTCTCTCTACAAAGCTCAGAGCTGCATTGGAAAATCTTCTAGTACAAAAAAATGTTGATGTTTATGTGAGTGGTCATGTACACCATTATGAAAGAAGTTATCCTGTTGCAAACAATGTGGTTAGTAGCTGGAATTACCATAATCCAAAGGCACCAGTACATTTAATTAATGGAGCTGGAGGTAAGAAAGTAAAACTCTTTATAATGCTTCAATTTATATAAAGAAATTATTTATGATTTGAGAGCCATATTGTGTGTGTGTGTGTGTGTGTGTGTGTGTGTGGACTGGGTATGTGACTATGAAGTTGGTTTTGTTGCAACTATATAGTTTGGGGTTAAACCCCACTGTTCGGAACATACTTTAGCCCTGGGCCAGTTAATATGTTGTGAATGAATTTTGTTGATAAAAACTGTGTAGAAGCCCATTGTGTGTGTATATATATATATATATA
>NC_068984.1:119134690-119135667 GCF_001194135.2 Octopus bimaculoides | reverse complement strand
CGTATGCACTTGATATTTGTATGCAACTACATTCATGCATGCTGATATTACATATCTTATGAGATATGCTTGCCTTATGTCATTTCAACATTTGTGTATCCTCTATGTTCAGCACCCATGGCTTACCCCTGCACACATCACTTGATGATATCATACTTCATGCAATCTGCCCTTCATTCACAGTTTCAGTTATTCTACTTTTAAAGACAGGTAATTTTCACTGATCCCAGAACTATAGCATAATTACACTCACTTCTAGTCTCAAACATTTATAAGTCAGTGCTCCTCAGTTTCCCCTCATATTAATCCAATCTTACAATGGAACCAAAATAACTTCCACAAAGACAGGTCAACACTACTGTTCAGAATATTGTATTTGTGCATTTCTTTAAGGCACTTGGTAATGTGTATATCTCCTGTTTCCCATTATTCCCTCCCCTATTAGTGATTGACATCTGTCACTCCTTCTCTTTTACCATCACCCATCTTTATTGCTGTCCATTGCTCAATCTCATATTACTTCTTCCTCTAATACCCATTGTTGTCATTCCCCATTCTCTTTCCCATTTTCATTCCTCCTTCCATCACATTGTTTCTTTCCTGTCTCTCCTTCTACCCTACTGCATTACACATGCTGTTTTCTATTCAATCTCCTTACCAACAATCAGCATATAACTGTCAATTCAATTTCTCTTTCTCTTCATTCTCCATCACTCTAACTTTCATTACTTTTTCTTCTGTTTCCCTCATGGACATGTTATGAATGAACACTGACAACATAGAGAAGACTTCTTCATAGGACAAGGCAGTCTTCCTAATGCTGTGATAAATGCACCCACTAGTGTTAGATTGGATAAGATACAGTTTGGATTGCTACATTGATAAAGGATCACAGATATCACATTTGCATGAGTTAAATGCATGAGAAATTCTTAACTAAAACCAGCAGTTCTTCTTGGTACTTATTGAGCTAGAGA
>NC_068984.1:119133267-119134301 GCF_001194135.2 Octopus bimaculoides | reverse complement strand
AATAATTACCATAAAAATTGGAAAGGTGTGACTATTTACATCTTAACTTTTACGATAACTATTTTCTTCTTTCTTAAAATCCGAGAATCTTACCACTTCCTGCTGAACAAAGTCAATAAAAATGGTTTAATCATACTTGCTTTTTATTCTCAAGGTGTATTTAAAAATAGGATTTCTCAATCATTTTTTTTTTAAAGTGTTTTTACTTTTGATATAATTCAATAAGTTATTTAATCCATATGCTTAGAAATGAAAATATTTCTTTCTAGTTAAACTGAAATAAAAGACTAGTTAGATTTTTGTTAATTAGTCAATTGATATGCTGTTGGAAAAGAAAAAGGAATTTCGTTCATTAAGACATGCAAGTTATGCGAGAGCTTGTTGACACTCGGAAGAGTGTAACACATGTGTTACAGCCTGTGAATAAATAGCTTTGAATCTCATAGATAACTCAGTGGATAAATATTTAGTAATTAAGAATAAAAAATTTTTTTTCCTTCTGTAATATAAAGATGTTATTTTTATTAGAAGACCTTTGCTTTTCATTTACTGCTATGTGCATTAGATAGTTTTCATGAAATAATAATTATGTGATTTATAGCAGTAAATAATATACATAATTAATTCCAGTTCTGTGGGAATGTTTCTGTTGTGGTATTTACATTTTTCAATCGTTTGTGAAACAATGTATTTTAGCGATACAGGAAACATCACTAAATGCTTTTTATTAAATATATAGCCTAAAATAAAAATTCATAATAAAACTCCTTTGAAACGTGACTGGTATTTGTTTTACTTATCATTCTCTTCTAATTTTCTTTGATCTCTTTTTCTCTAGAGCAAGATCTTCAAGAACTTAAAAGTAAGAAGAAAGCTATAGTAAGTATTTTTTTCATTGATGTTAATTTTCATTTCATACTGGGATTATTTTTTTTGTTTGTGGTTTGACTTTCTAGGTCAGGCATGGGCAACTATTTTGCCAGGCAGGCTGCAAGAGGCATGCCTCACCATCCAGTGGGCTACATCACATATAT
>NC_068984.1:119124319-119132999 GCF_001194135.2 Octopus bimaculoides | reverse complement strand
CTCCTCCTCCATCAACTTTTTCTCTCTACCTTGGCATGTGTATGTAGCATGCCTTCACTTATTGCTTGCCACCAAACCTAGTACGTGCACTCATTCCTTATCATCATCATCATCATCATCATCATCAACATCGTTTAACGTTTGTTTTCCATGCTAGCATGGGTTGGACGGTGTAGTGGGTGCTTTTTATGTGCCACTGGCAGAGAAGCCAGTCAGGCGGACCTGGCATTGACCACGTTTGGATGGTGCATTTTACATGTCATTGGCACAGGAGCCAGTCAGGGAGCACTGGCCACAGCTACAATATTGGTTTTACTTGACTCAACAGGTCTCCTCAAGCATACCATATCGCCTGATGCATCAGGGGTGCACTTAACTGGGCTGGACATGCATTTCCTCACACAGCTGACCTCATCCATATGTAGCACATGACCATACCAGCACAGTCATCTCTCTTGCACACCACATTTCATACTTCTCACGCCCAACTTTTCTCTGAAGGCATTTACACTCTGTCGTGTATGCACACTGATATTACACATCCAGTGGATCACACTAGCTTCATTTCTTTCAAGCCTACGCATGTCCTCAGCATTCATGGCCCATGTTTCACTGCTGTGTAGCATGGCAGTTCACACACATGCATCATACAGCCTACCTTTCATCCTGAGTGAGAGGCCCATAGTTGCTAGCAGAGGTCGGAGCTTCCTGAACTTTGCCCAGGCTATTTTTATTCTAGCCCCTACACTCTCAGAGCGACCACCTCCACTACAGACTTGGTTGCTTAGGTAGCAGAAGCTATTAACTACTTCTAGTATCTTCCCCTGGCATGTGATGGAATCTGTTTTCTGTACATCTTCAGTGTTTATTGCTCCTGTGCATCTGCCACACACAAAAACTATCTTCCTGGTTAACCTTCCTATAATATTCCTGCACCTTTTATGTGTCCATAGTTTACACTGGGTACATCGTATGGAGTTTCTACCCATGCCTTTTCTACAGATCGAGCAGGGCCATCTACCTGAAGGGGTTTGTGATTTGACAGCATTCCTACTTACTAAGATTTTAGTTTTTGCTTGGTTAATCCGAAGGCCCTTTGATTCTAGGTCTTGCTCCACAGCCTAAACTTCGTCTCTAGTTCTGGCAGTGACTCAGCTATTAGAGCAAGGTCATCAGCATAGAGGAGCTCCCAGGGGTAGCCTGTCTTGAATTCCTGTTATTACCTGGAGGACTATAATGAACAAGAGGGGGCTGAGGGCTGATCCTTGGTGAACCCCTACTTCTACATGGAATTCTTCACTATATTCTTTGCCAACCCTCATCTTACTGACAGCATCCCTTTACAGGGCTTGTACAGCTCTTACCAACCACTTGTCTATCCCCAGTTTCCGCATTGACCACCAGATAAGAGATCAGGGGACCCTGTCAAAGGCTTTCTCCAGGTCAACAAAAGCCAAGTGCAGAGGTCTATCTTTGGCTAGATATTTCTCCTGCAGTTGCCTTACCAGAAATATAGCACCCATGATGCTTCTACCTGGCACAAAACCAAACTGCATCTCATCTAGGCTAACTCTCTCCCTAATTGGTTGGGCTATGACCTTCTCTGTAACTTACATATATGTAATATATATGTATTGTATTGTGGAAAAATTGTCTTGCTTGAAACCAGTCTGTGGTGCAAAATGGTTTGGGATTGCTCGAATAAAAGATCAATCTTTGCCCTCTTTTATAATTATCAGTTGAAAGATAGATGACTCATAAAATGGAAGAGTGAACAGGAGTGAAGTGGACTTATATGATTGGCCTATCTAGACCAAATAAGTAATCTTTTGTGTTGCTAGATCAGTTCAAAAAGTGACCTTCAAACTTGTATATGTGCTGTGATTGTGGGTCACTGAAGTGAAACTTTGTGTTTTGAATTTGCCCAAAACTCCTATTACAAATTAAGCCTTTGCTTGTCCAAAGCATTTTCATCAGTTTATCCTAAACATCCATGCTTGTTTTCAGACTTTCAGACAGTCTTTGTTTCATATGTTCTGAATAATATAAAGCTTGCCTTTCATAAATCGTAAGTTACTCTGGCGGTTGAAAACAATTGGGAATGTGTATCATATGTTATACATGGACACCAAGAACAGGCAAAGGGTTATGTAGCTTAGGCACATAAATCATATTTTC
This sequence comes from Octopus bimaculoides, assembly GCF_001194135.2. Classification (NCBI taxonomy): domain Eukaryota; kingdom Metazoa; phylum Mollusca; class Cephalopoda; order Octopoda; family Octopodidae; genus Octopus; species Octopus bimaculoides. Next base: position 119,130,821 of record NC_068984.1, on the reverse strand, counting down.
ATTCAATAATGAACAATGATTGATTCAGCCTTTGTTTCATGTGTTCTTGCCAAGCAGGGCCAGCACTAGGGAGTGCGGGGCCTAATTACAGAATTGTCAGTGGAGCCCTCTACTCTACAAAAGCTGAACATTGATGTTTTATGCTTTGTGTAGTATGCCAGTCCCAACCAAAAAGCATTGAGGGCTTCATGCTCCACCTTTAACCATAATAAAATGCTAAAAGTCCATATTAGCATCCCCCACTTCAGCATGTGTGCAGGGCCCTCTCTTGGCGCTGGGACAAATTTAGACAAATATATTTAATTGGCTTAAAATCAGCCTTGCTGCCACCTCATTCAAAGCAATTTAACCTTTTTCCCTTCTTTTCATTTGAACCTCACTTTCCGGTCACCCAATTTTCATATTAACCTAAAAATACCAATTTTTGAATACTTTTATTCGTTGTTTTTCTTTATTGTTTTTGAGAAGAATTTAATTATATTTCTATTGTGTTAACCCATTTCGTTTAACTAGTTCTTTATTTTTTTCTGATCACAATTACTCTCTTCTTTCTTCTTTCATTTTTAATTTTAATTTTATTAATTCCAGCCACCCCTATGTTTCTTGTTATATGTCTCTATATTCTTCTCTTGACATTTCACCAGTACACTTAGAAGCATTCCTATGTATTGACCTTTTTAAATACTTATGCCCACAACTGTTTTTCAACTGTTTACTTCCTTACCTATGTAACTATATTTGTTTGTACATATGTAATGTATTTATGTGTGTGTGTGTATATATATAAACATGTATATATATATATATATATATATATATATATATATATATATATATATATATATATATATATATATAAACATGTATATATATATAAACATGAGTGGTTGGTGTTAGGAAGGGCATCCAGCTGTAGAAACTCTGCCAAATTTAGATTGGAGCCTGGTGTCAACTTGAGCAATTACTTGACTCATATGTCTATGTTTGTATGTGTCTATATATATATGCATATCCATGTATGTACATATATATATGTAAGAGAATGTGTATGTGTACATATGTAGCAGCAGATGCCTGTTAGTCTGTGAGTTTGTGCATTCTGGTGACCATCTAAGTGCGTAATGTACTGTCTTTAGGTTTCCTGTTTTACTGCATATCTTCCTCAAATCACGTATGAATAGGAAACAGATGAGCACTCTGTAAGGTCTTGTGCTTCAAATAAACACTGCTACTCTTCCCAACATGTATTCTGAGTACCCATTTGATCTATAGTCATCCCTGCTCTATGCTAGAAAGACACACACACACACACACACACAACTGCATGTATATATATGCAAACATAGGCATGATTTTAGTGAGATTTTGGCAAGGTTTTGGTTACTGTTTCTAGCAGAATGAGCAACTTTCTGGATGTTCCTAGATTCCTTAGCTATCTTGCCTTTCTGCTTGTCCAGTACTCCATGAGCTTAGCCATATGCAACATACAGGATATGTGCATGTGTATGTGTGTCTATGTGTTTGTGTGAATGTGTGTTTTTTAAGTGTGTATGTGTATGCACAAACATATTTCTGTCAATGACAAGTTATTAGATTTCAATGAAAATTAAATTATCTTTTCTATAATTATAATGATTTTATTTTTAAGTTTATTATTTATGTTTTTGCTTGAGATCTTATTTGTTTCCTCTGACTGAAATATAACTAACACCAAGTCAGTCTCATGATAATTTACTTGTTTTACTTCCAGGTAACCCTGAGCCAAATGATGAATCTTTCTACAATAAAGCCAAATGGAGAGCTTTCTACGTTAAAGGCAAAGATACTGGACATGTTATCATGGAAGCTTTCCCAAAAGCTCTTCATTTTCAGTACATAAGAAGTAAAAATAGTGCTGTGATGGATGAATTCCGTCTTACACGAACTTGAAGAATTGTAGATTAAATATCTCTTTATTCATTGTTTTAACTGTCCTTCATTATTACAAGTAAACATATGTATGTACGTATGTATGTATGTATGTATGCATGTATGTATGTATGTATGTATGTATGTATGTATGTATGTATGTATGAGCAGGCAAATGTTTTACTTATCTTGGAAGTGATATTTCATCCACCGCAAAAAACGCATCAAGTCACATAGCAAAAGCATGGAGTGCACTGGACAAATTAAGAATAATTTGGAAGTTTCTTCTGCCTGATTGGATGAAAAAGGAATTCTTCAAAATCATAGCAGAGTCAGTTCTTTTTTTTATGATTCATCAGCAAATTACAAAACAATAAATTAAATAGAGAGATTCAATTGACAATCCAATATTTATTTATATTATAACATAATATACTACGAATATAATATAATATAAGATAACATTAAAAAATCATTAAAAAACCAAAATAGCCAACAATTTGTTTCGACTTATATACATTATTTGGTTTATAAACAATTCATATTCATTTGTATCTTCAGAGTTTTGCTTTAAAGACAGATGAAATTCCATGTGAAAGGACAGCTGGGTTGTAAAAAGAAAAACATTTTTTTTTTACAATCCAGCCTTGGACAAGTGTCTTCTACTGTAGCCTCAAGCTGACTGAAGCCTTGTGAGTGGATCTAGTAGATGGAAACTGAAAGGAAGCCCACACCATTTTGAGCGTGGCCGTTGCCAGTACCGCCTGACTGGCCTTTGTGCGGGTGACACGTAAAAGCACCCACTACACTCTCTGAGTGGTTGGCGTTAGGAAGGGCATCCAGCTGTAGAAACTCTGCCAAATCAGATTGGAGGCTGGTGTAGCCATCCGGTTTCACCAGTCCTCAGTCAAATCATCCAACCCATGCTAGCATGGAAAGCGGACGTTAAACGATGATGATGATATATATATATGTATGTATGTATTTATGTGTGTGTGTCTTTATGTCTGTGTTTGTTCCCCCACTATCGCTTGACAACTGATGTTGGACTGTTTATGTCCCCGTAACTTAGCAGTTCTGCAAAAGATACCAATAGAATAAGTACTAGGTTTACAAAGAATAAATCTTGGGGTCGATTTCTTGGACTAAAGCCCTTTAAGGCAGTGCTCCAGCATGGCCACAGTTAAATGACTGAAACATGTAAAAGAATAAAAGAATAATCATTCAAGAGTGGAGGATACGGTATGCTGGTCACTGCTATTGAAGCAAAGATGAATTAGTGAGTGAGCTCACTTTGTGGCTTCTGAGCCATTGGAATTCTCATTGGAATTCGCAAAAATGGGAAAGAAATAAAACAAACATGTTCGACTAGATGTTTAATATCAGTGTGCATGAATGACTGTGTAAAAATGAGTTGATAGTAAAACTGGATACTGTAAGAGGTATCAGGTGTAATGTGCAAGACAAAGATTAATCTGGTATGGTTACTGCGATTTGGGGAGAATAGGGACAAAAAAAAAAAATTTTAAATGCTAACTAATATCAGCGTGTCAGCATGATAAGAGCTCTGGCCTTCTGAATGATCTTATGCCCCTTAATGGTAGAGCTCTTACTATACTGACATTAGTATCTTAATTTTCTTTTATTGTCCCTATTCACCAAGCTGTCCCTGTTCCACCACAAATCATGGATCATGGTATGCATTGTATATGAATGATGGCAGTTGTATAAAGATATACTTATGTAGTCTTAAGCAGACATGGACACCCTTTCAATTCTCTAATTCCTTTGACTCACAGGCACATCTAGGATGTAACTACTGGAAGGAGAGGGCTGTGCTAGTACAAGGCTGGTACTCATTTTTAGCTGAATAGACTGGAACAACACATTACTGGTCAGGAATTGAACTCATTACATTGTGACTATGAGCCAAACATCCTAACCATGAAGCTGTATGCCTTCACTTTGTTATAGTATTAGTCAAGTAATTAGCCAAATTTAAGGATAAGATCCATTCCCATCTGCATCTGATTTCTTTTCCAGAAACTTCTGTTGGTTGATTTTATTGGAGTTATTTCCCTTGCTAGCTGTTTTTAAATTTTAAACACCCCTTAGAGGAAGTTTTTGCTTATTGGCAGCATTGAGTAATCTCAATTAATTGAGTTTTTTTTTTTTTTAACTCAGTATATTACATATGCAAGATCTTACCTTGTGTGTATTTAGTTTTCACAACATTCCCCTGAGGTACTTTCCCCCCAGCCATATTGATAATTAACTAAATTATTTGACAGCTGTTATTGTCAGTGTTTTGTATATCAGTTCCATCTTCAAATATTAATTGTACAATATAATGGTAAAACACTATTGACTGTTACTCACCAGAAGTATAGTTATTATAGTTGTTGTTGTTTTAGTGCCAGGTCAATCCTGATAGAGCATACCTATGATCATGAACATTCCAGCTATATGGATCCTGTATGTTTAGGAGTATCTAAGATTATCTAATGTGTCTTTTCTTTTAAAGATGGTAGGATGTGATTTGAATGATATTTGGCTACTATTTCTAGCAAGTCTAGCACAGTCAAGGTTGTAGTTTAAGCATGATAAAGATGTATTAAACAGATAGATATGACACAAAAAAATTTGGATGTAGAGAAAAAACAAAAAAAATTATTGAGAGATTATAATCTTCATTATAACTATCATTTAAATAGATATTTCTGCAATTTTTTCTGTTTCTCCACATTTTATCTTTGACAATATAATGCCAGCAGGCATTCACGTTGTATATCCTCATATCATTTTGCATATTCTCATAACATTTTCAGACACTGTCTGAAAATAGTGCTACAACTATCTATTTCTGATCTGAACAGACTGTCCATAAGCTTGAAGTCTATCATATTGATTCCAGACTGCTACTTTTATTAACTCCAGAAGGATGATAACAAAGTTTATCTCAGCAGGATTTGAGTACAAAGCACCATAACTAAATACCACATATTATTTTGTCTGATATGAACAGTTCTGTCAGTCCACCACCTTTTGTATTGATCACATCAGTTTGAAAAAAGTAGATTAAAATTCATTCAATTCCTGTTTCATCTCAACTCTGAAGCCAAAGTTCATTACCTCTTCCTGTATCTTTCCCATTAGCAGGACTGGGCAGGTTGTTTTTTTTCTTTTACCCAGCAAGTATTGTCTCTTTCAATCATATGTCCTTACCAATGCCTACAGATCTCCTGCACATATTAGCTGCTGCATTTAATGCCTCTTAATTGCTATCACATTTCATTTCTGTTCCATATTTCATGCAGATTAACATTGTAAAATATAAGTAACTCTTGAGTATCACCTGTTGTACATATACACACTAGTGTAGCTAGTGGGAATGGCAGGGGTGGTCCTTTTAAAGGGGTGGCACTTTTAATCCTGTTGTAGGCTATTGCTGTAGGCAATATGTGTTTTTTGTGGGATCCAGGGTGGAAAATTGAAGGGCCACCCTGGGTGGCACACACTCTAGCTACACTAGTGCGTATACATATATGTTATCAGTGGATAATCATTTAACTTCATGTGAAATTTTCAACTTAGATGGACATAAGTGTGGTTTCTTTTCATAAAACAACCTGAGCACAGTCATCTGACACGTATCTTGTGACAAACAGATCTACATCCAACGCAGAAGGTCCAGTGGGTATGCATTGCAAACGGAAATTCATCTGTTTGACTTTGTAGAAAAACAAAAACAAGATAAAAAATAGTTGATCTCTTAAAGAATGAGATGAAAAAACTAAAATTACAATATACCTTATCTGTATACCTACATATTCTTTTCTACTCAAGGCACAAGGCCCAGAATTTTTGGGGAGGGGACCAGTTCATTTGATCGACCTCAGTATGCAACTGGTACTTAATTTATCAACCCTGAACGGATAAAAGGCAAAGTCGACCTCGGCAGAATTTGAACTCAGAATGTAAAGACAGATGAAATACCGCTAAGTATTTCACCCAGCATGCTAATGTTTCTTATTTCTTTATTACCCACAAGGGGCTACACACAGAGGGGACAAACAAGGACAGACAAATGGATTAAGTCGATTATATCAACCTCAGTGCGTAACTGGTACTTATTTAATCGACCCCGAAAGGATGAAAGGCAAAGTCGACCCCAGCGGAATTTGAACACAGAACGTAGTGGCAGATGAAATACCGCTAAGCATTTTGCCTGGTCTGCTAATGTTTCTGCCAGCTTGCTGCCTTTGTATACCTACATATTGATTTCAGATTTTGGCACAAGGCCAGCAATTTCAGAGAAGTGGTTAAGTCAATTACATTGACTCCAGTGTTTGACTGCTGCTTATTTTATCAACCCCAAAAGGATGAAAGGCAAAGTTGACCTCAGTGGAATTTAAACTCAGAATGTGAAGATGGACAAAATGCTACTAAGCATTTTACCTGATGTGCTAACAATTCTGCTAGCCCACTGCCTTATCTGCATGCCTACATATTAAAAAAATAATGGTAAATTTGAAGTTTGTTCCATATATACCTCAGACTAGCTCTAAATTTTACTCAAGTGTTTTTAGGAAAA
>NC_068984.1:119117467-119124309 GCF_001194135.2 Octopus bimaculoides | reverse complement strand
TTCAACATCAACTCTTCAGAGTTCTTCCTTTTTCTTTTTTCTTTTCTTTTTTTTTCAGAAAAAAGAACATAAAAGGAAAAAGTAAAATTTAAACTTGGAAGTCATAATATCATTTAACCTTTGTGATACCAAATTACATTTGTTTCTATAATAGAAAACATCCTGCTTCAGAGTGTTCACATTTAAACTAAGTGTATATATTTAAACTAAGTGCATTTAAACTAAGTGTATATATTAAACTAAGTGTATTTTATGTAAGAACTAAGTTATGTTTCAAACAATAGCTAATAATAAACAAGTTAGTTATTTTGCTAAATCCCTTTAAATACTAGATTATTTTCCCAAATTTATTGAATACTAGCTTAAAAGCAACACTCTTTGCGAAATTTAAGCTAGCTCATGTGGAGGGCTAATTGGGTCTGGGTCCAAAGCTAAAGAGAGCTAAATAGCATGACTATAATACATCTATAATGACTATATGCCCCAATGGTGTTTGGTCAGAGGTTAAGGATGGATGAGAATTAATTCTGTAATGCAATCATTACAGACAGGAGGAATAGGTAAAATTCCAGTCAGAATTTGAATTCCAACTGTTGGCCAATTTGTCCCAAAGTTCTTAGCTTGACATAAAATGAATGAAGTAAATGTCATTTATCTCGCCCTTGATCTCTAATGTCATCTGATAAACACCAACCAAGAGGATGTGAATCAGCCAAGCTTTACCTGCTAGAAATAGTAACCCAAATGCTTTTAAATCAGATCCCAATGCTGGGTGTTCAAGAACCAGTTGAAGAGCAGATTTTCAATCCTGGGATCATCCTGATTCGAAAAAGGTATAATATGTCTTTGTAGAGCTAATGTAGACTGAGATGCAGGGGTCTCAGACTGACAGACAGAATTTTGCATTTATTATTATAGATATACCAGCAATTCTCAATCATGAGTAAATTAACACTCAAAAGGTAAAAATTTACAGGACAGGAAGAAAATAATGTCTGGAAATGAATTCTGTTATACGCAATATTTGGTCAATTTGTTTGACAAAAAATTATGGCTGGCATAGGTGAAAGTCTTGAGATGAAGATTTTGAAGATACCTCTCTTCATCAACATCACTTCTAGAATGATAGCATGTTTGAAGTATTTCTCATACTCTTTATAAATTTCCTTTATGTTTTACAATAAAAAATACAAGCAAATATAATTATTTGAAATTTATGCATTATAAAAACAAAAATACACTTATTTATTTTCATTTCTCTTGTAAAATGTTTATTGTAATAGTAATCATAATTACATAACCTACTAAATCTATTATAAAATATTTTAAAAATTGTACTTTTTTTAATTATATTGCATAATGATGGAAGGAGCTCTTAGAATATTAAAAATTGTCTTTGCATTTGGTACTTATTAAATCTTAGCCAAATTTTTCAGAAGATTCCTTGGAAAGTACAAAGATTGTATATGAGTTTGAACATGTTTTTAATGCAGTTTTATGTTATGGAGAAACCGTAGCTGTTACATCTGTTAACCTTACAATCCCCCAAAAAACTGAAGGAAAATAAGTGTGGTTGATCTCAGTTTAAACTAGCATAACTGTTTCAGGTCTGACTTAAAAAAATACAAATTTCTAAACATAAACTATTTGTTGAGGTTAAAAATTTTTTTTGTGTGTGTTTATATAGTAATGCGACATGCCTGCTATGACAGTGTTGTCCCAGAGTTGTAATTTCCCTGAATAAATATTCACAAGAAATCCACAAAAGAACAACTAAACATTCTTCTGTAGTACTATACAAACCAAACAAATATATGTAAATGGCGAGCTATGTAATAAAACGAGAGTACTAAATTTACTTCAGTGAACAAAATAGGCATAGGTGTGACTGTGTGGTAAGAAATTTGCTTCCCAACCACATGGTTCTGAGTTCAGTCCCACTACGTGGCACCTTGGGAAAGTGTCTTCTACTATAGCTCCGGGCCAACCAAAGCCTTGTCAATGGATTTGGTAGATGAAAACTGGAAGAAATCCATTGTAAATGCTCATGCAGTGCCACATAAAAGCACCCATGCAGTGTCATATAAAAGTACCTGAGTGGCGCCATGTAAAAAACACCTGTGCAGTGCCATGTAAAAGCACCCAGCTCACTCTGTAAAGTGTTTGGCATTAGAAAGGGCATCCAGCCATAGAAAACATGCCAAATCAGACTAGAGTCTCATGTATCTCCCCAGCTTACAAGCCATGGTCAAACCATCCAACCCATCCCACCATGGATAATGAATGTTAAAATGATGATAACAATGATGTATATATCTATGTGTGTGTGTCTGTGTGCTTGAGCTTGTCCTCATTGCCCCACCACTTGACAACCAGTGTTGGTGCGTTTACCTTGCTGTAACTTGGCAGTTCAGCAACAGACACCTATAGAATAAGTACTAGGCCTAGGTAAAAAAAAACCAGTTGTGGAGTTGATTCGTTTGACTAAAACCCTTCAAGGCAGTACTCCAGCATGGCCACAGTCTAATGACTGAAACAAGTAAAAAATAAAAGATATAAGATAAAATAGAGCAATTTCTAAAGAGAACTGTAAACATAACCTCTCTCATACAAATCTGGGGCAACAGGTTCTGACTGCCTTCATTATTGTCACTTATCAAAAGACAATGTCACAGCTCTATAAGCTATAAAAATAAAGTCAAATTTGCATTGATATCTTTCATACCTTTAGTTTGTTTATTCATTAGACTACAGCCAGCTAGGGTGATGTCTTGAAGGGTTTTAATTGAACAAATCATCCTCAGTACATATTTTATTTATGATTATTTTTTTTTTGAAGTCTGGTATTTATTCCATTGGTATCTTTTGCTGAATTGCTAAGTAACAGGGACATAAACAAACCAACACTGGTTGTCAAGCAGTGGTGGGAAGTATGCAAATACAAATATACACATGTACACGTGTGCGTGCACACACATACACATATGCATACATGCAACAAATACATACATTACACATGCTTTACATACATACATACATATATACCTACATACATCACACATACATACATACGTCACACACACATACATGCGTCACACACACATACATACTCACACATACACACATACATACATCCATACATACATATATACACACTCACACAAACATACATACATACATACATATGATGAGCTTCCATACAGTTTCCATCTACCAAATTCATTCACAAGGCATTGGTCAGTCCAGGGCTATAGTAGATGGCACTTGCCCAAGGTGTCACACAGTGGGACTGAACTTGAAACTATATGGTTGCAAAGAAAGTTTCTTAACCACAATGGCTTTTAGGAGGCATATATCTCTCACTAAGATTTTAGGTTAGATTCATGGAATGTATGTGTCCCATCAGTCTCTGAAAGAGATAATTAAAGAAATTTATAAATATAAGGAAAAATCTTTTATCTTCTAGCTTGTACTTGTTTCAGTCATTAGACTGTGGCACCACCTTGAAGAATTTTTAGTCAAATGGATTGACCCCAGTACTTGTTTTTTTTTTTAAAACCTAGTACTTATTCTAGCAGTCTCTTTTGCTAAACTGCTAAGTTACAGGCAAGTAAACAAACCAACACCAGTTGTTTAGTTGTGGTGTGGTTGAACACATACACACACACACACACAACAGTTTTTTCAGTTTCCATCAACTAAATCTACTCATAAAGTTTTGGTCATCTCAAGGCTATAACAAAAGGCACTTACTCAAGGTTCCACACTGAAGGACTGAACCTGGAACCATATGGTTGGGAAGCAAACTTCTTACCATACAGCGACGATGAATTTTCCATAATTTTTTTTTTTTTTTATGATAAAATGAGAAACACTAAAATATATGACAATAAGCAAAGTTTTATTTTTTTCCTAGTTTAAAATTTCCTGCTCTCAGATTAGAACTGTGATAAATTTTATAATAAAAATAATAGTTTTTACATAGTTTCTTTCCTGATTAGTGCTTCAGTAAATAAACCCTAGGCTGGAAGGTTTGTTATCCTTCATACTGCTAACAACTCAACCATGAGAAACCAAGGAGCTTCTATGTGGTTGATTAACCAGTTAGAAACAGCAACCAAATCTCTTTTAAATCATTCCATACTGTCTAAGAATAAAACAGAAACAAAGATGCTATATAATGTGATCCTGGGTTTCCTTTGCATAGGAAAAAGATGGGGCAATCAAGGCTGGAACGCTTTTGATCATAGGTCAGTTCAAACAAGACCAGCCTGAGGCTAAAAAAACAATTCAGCTGTGAAAGAGTAAAATCTATTTGCTATTCACTCAGGTCAAGTGGGGTCAACAGGTACAGGCTTGGCTACATGGTTGGAAAGTTTACTTTATAGTAATGCAGGTTGATATTTGATATTTGACATACAAGATTGTCTTCTCATACAGGCTTGCCTTTTACACATATAGGCTTGTCCTTTACAGGTGCCAGTGCTACATAAAACGCACTCGTGCCAATGCTACATAAATGCACCCATGCTGGTATCATGTAGAAAGCACCCAGTACACTTTGTAAAGTGTTTGGTATTAGGAAGGGCAGCCAATGGTAGAAACCATGCTACAACAGACAACTGGAGTCTGGACAGCTCCTTGGCTGGACAGCTCCCTGGCTGGACAGCTCTGGTCAAACTGTCCAACCAATGCCAGCATAGAAAATGGACGTTAAATGATGATGATGATGTCGACGACGACGACGATGATGATTCCACTGAGTGTTTTCTCAGGCAAGTATGTTCAGCCTTAGTCTCGGGTTAATGCAAGCCTTGCAAATGGAATTTGGTGGATAGAAACAACATGGAAACTTACAAGTCTGAACCAGTCCTTGTATGGTTTGACTTAGCTTCATCCATTCTCCAATCTAACACTATTGCTTGATCTCTGAGTGCATTTTAGTAGAATCCATTTTTGTTACAAGTATCTGGACCAGGTCATCTGTCAGAGAATCACTTGGTAACTCAATGCATCACATTTTACTGCAGCAACAATGAGTCATGGCTTCTTCCTCAATTCCCCTACCCCAGTCTTAGAGGCCTTGTAAAGGTCATAGATGCTTCCCCTCCTCCTCTGACTAAGCCATTAATAAAAAAGAGGGTTAGGTGCCTTGCTTAGAAAAAAATATAATGATAGTAGTAAGATCTGAATGTCAGTGCATGTAGTCATCAGTCCAACAAATATAAAACAAATAAAAACAAGGAAAGAAAGAAGAAAACAGCTTTCAAGATCAATAATTTGTTTTTTCTTTTGCACTAATTTCCTGTATAATATGTCTGATGTATTTGTACATTTTGATTGGTGTTAATGAATAAAGCACACAGCTCTATGATGCCTGACACTGTTGATGTCTAAGGGAGAGAAATCTTTGCAGCAAGTATTACTATAAATAAATAGATAATGAATGCATTCAATCTTTTCTCCATGACATGGACGTATTCCAGCAGAGATAGAAAGTGCAGAATATGAATTTCTAGCATCAAAGAAAATATTAAAGAAAAGCTTTTTACTGTTTTTACCTGGTGTAAGCTATGGACACATAAGAGGTGCAGCAATATCAAAGGAAGGCTAACTGGGAAGGCAGATTTTGTGTGTGGCAAATGCTCAGGGGCAATGAACACTGAACCTGTGCAGAAAACAGCCTCTGTCACATGCCAGGGGGAAAAACTAGAAGCAGATGATAGTTTCTGTTTCCTAGGTGACCAGTAGCAGGGGTGGTTGCTCTGAGAGTATAGCTGCCAGAATAAGAATAGCCTGAGCAAAGTTCAGAGAGCTCCTATCTCTGCTGGTGACAAAGGGCCTCTCGCTCAGAGTAAAAGGTAGACTGTATGATGCATGTGTGCGAACAGCCATGCTACATGGCAGTGAAACAGGGGCCATAACTGCTGAGGACATGTGTAAGCTTCCAAGGAATGAAGCTAGTATGCTCCGCCAGATGTGTAATGTCAGTGTGCATACATGACAGAGTGTAAGCACCCTGAGAGAAAAGTTGGACATAAGAAGCATCAGATGTGGTGTGCAAGAGAGACGACTGCACTGGTATGATCATGTGTTGCGGATGGATGAGGACAGCTGGGTGAAAAGTGTCACACTCTAGCAGTAGAGGGAACCTGTGGAAGAGGTAGACCCAAGAAAATCTGGGAGGAGGTGGTGAAGCACGACCTTCGAACGTTGGGCCGCACCGAGGTGATTACAAGTGACCGAGACTTTTGGAGATATGCTGTGCTTGAGAAGAACCAGCAAGCCAAGTGAGACCGTAACCATCTCCACTCCTGGTTTTGTTACCAACTTTGACCATCCACAAATCACAAATTTTATTTTGGTTTGCAGGAACAACTGCCTTTTTGAAGCCTCATATTGTCATTAATTGCTCGAAATGAGGAGTAGATGGACAGCCGACAACTGATGAAGGATCGTTTTTTATGTTACTTGTCTTGTTTTCCATTTGTTTCACTTGTTGTTTGTATACTAAAGTTGTCTTCATATTTCATGTTGTTTGTGTATCTCGTGTTGTTTATGTTTTGTGACGTCCTGTACCCATATATGCACATATTTATACATATATATGTACATATGCACATATATATGTACATATGCACATATATATGTATATATGCATACACACACACACACACACACATATATATATACACATACATACATACACACACACACACACACACACACATATATATATATATATACACATAAATGTATACATACATACATACATACATACATACATATATATATATACATACATATATATATATACATACATATATATATATATATATATA
>NC_068984.1:119110115-119116696 GCF_001194135.2 Octopus bimaculoides | reverse complement strand
ATATGGGAGAATATACAAATAATAACAACAGACGAGGACAGGTGGTGTAAATAACAAAAGTATATATTAGTATGACGCTCGGGAATACGGAAAGTCTTTGACGTTTCGAGCTACGCTCTTCAACAGAAAGAATATATATATATATACATACATACATACATACATACATACATACATGCATACATGTTAATACATGTATGTATATAGATAGATGTACATATATATGTATGTATGTATGTTCAATCACTATTGAACAAGCTTAGCAATCCTTGACATTCAGCTCACATAATTTATTTATAGTTCATCTTCAAATGGCAACAAACTGAGAATTGTACATATATAATCAGGCAGAAGTCATTGTATGATTAAGAATTTTTGCTGTGGAACAGAAACAAGAATATATAAAGGCTCAAATTTTGTCAGAGAGAGAGAAGCAGAGACAGGAGAGAGAGAGGGGGGAGGGAGAGATAGATAGATAGATAGATAGATAGATAGAGAGAGAGAGAGAGAGAGAGAGAGAGAGAGAGAGAGAGAGAGAGAGAGAGAGAGAGAGAGAGAGAGGCAGCAATAATATTATTTCAGCAAATGATATTGATATGGTCACTGAATTTATTTGATAAAAATCATTATTACAATAGTACAAATTAATAAATAAATGAGATATCATACTAAATTATGTCATGATAAGATGAAATATACCCTACCAAACAGATGAGTTCCATGCAGTATAAGCACATTAAGAATATAGAAAATAGATGTCACAGTTTTTCTATCATACAAAATTAGCAGATGGAAACTGTACAGAAATTAGTTATATATATATATATATATATATATATATATATATATATATATATATATATATGTATATATATCATCATAATCATCATCATCGTCATTTAACGTCTGCTTTCCATGCTAGCATGGGTTGGACGATTTGACTGAGGACTGGTGAAACCAGATGGCTACACCAGGCTCCAATCTGATTTGGCAGAGCTTCTACAGCTGGATGCCCTTCCTAACGCCAACCACTCCGAGAGTGTAGTGGGTGCTTTTACGTGTCACCCGCACAAAGGCCAGTCACATGGTACTGGCAACGGCCACGCTCAAAAAGGTGTTTTTTCACATGCTACCTGCATGGGAGCCAGTCCAGTGGCACTGGCAATGACCTTGCTCGAATGGTTTTCTAACGTGCCACCTGCACAAGTGCTAGAAGGCAACGCTGGTAACGATTACTCTCAAATGGTGCTATTTATGGGCCACTAGCACGGAAGCCAGACAGCTGCTCTGGCAAAGCAGATAAGAAAAAATTTGCCATTGTTCTGCATTGGGAGGACCAAAGACTTGAAGTGTTTTGTATTGCAAGGCAGTGTCTGAGAGAGAATTGTGATGTCATAGGAGAGAAACGAGTCTGCATGGATGATGGCTCACTCGCATTTAATGAGGCAACAAGGAGAGAGACTAGACTTGGAGACGTCACTATGAAAGGTTGCTAAATGAAGAGAATGAATGAGAGAGAGTCTGCCAAATGTCGACCCAACAGATTGACCAACTATTTGAATTGACACTACCTTGGTAGATAAAGCAATTAAGGGTATGAAGGCAGGGAAAGCCCCTGGCCCATCAGGAATCACTGCAGAGATGCTTAAAATATCTGCCAGTGTTGGCTATAATCTAGTTACCCATATAGTCAACCAGGTGATACGTAAAGGAGTCATACCCAATGACTGGTGTAGCAGTACCATAATTAACTGCTACAAAGGTAAAGGTGACACATTAGATAAGAATAATTACAGAGGTATCAAATTGTTGGATCAGATGATGAAAGTCATGGAGAGGGTCACAGCCCTACTAATTAGGAAGAGAGTTAGTTTAGACGAGATGCAGTTTGGGTTTGTGCCAGGGAGAAGCATCACTAATGCTATATTTCTGGTAAGACAGCCTCAGAGAAATTCCTAGTCAAAGATAAACCTCTGTACATGGCTTTCGTTGACATGAGAAAAGCCTTTGACAGAGTCCCTGATCCTTTATCTGGTGGTCAATGCAGAAACTAGGAATAGATGAGTGGTTGGTGAGTGCTGTACAAGCCATGTACAAGGATGCTGTCAGTAAGGTGAGGGTTGGCAATGATTATAGCGAAGAATTCTGGCTAAGAGTTAGGGGTCCAGCAAGGATCAGTCCTTAGCCCCCTCATATTCATCATAGTCCTTCAGGCAATAACAGAGGAATTCAAGACAGCATGCCCCTGGGAGCTCCTCTGTGCTGATGACCTTGCTCTCATAGCTGAGTCACTATCAGAACTAGAAAAGTTTCAGGTGTGGAAGCAAGGTCTAGAATCGAAGGGCCTTAGATTCAATCTAGCAAAAACCAAAGTCTTAGCAAGTAGGAAGGCAAACAAATCACAAATCCCTTCAGGTAGATGGCCCTGCTCGATCTGTAGAAAAGGCGTAGGTAGAAAATCTATAAGTTGTACCTAGTGTAAGCTATGGACACATAAGAGGTGCAGCAATATCAAAGGAAGGCTAACTGGGAAGATAGATATTGTGTGTGGAAGATGCACAGGGGCAATAAACACTGAAGATGTACAGAAAACAGATTCCATCATATGCAAGGGGGTAAAACTAGAAGTAGATGATAGCTTCTGTTACCTAGGTGACCAAGTCAGTAGTGGCAGTGGTTGCTCTGAGAGCGTAGCTCCTAGAATAAGAATAGCCTGAGCAAAGTTCAGAGAGCTCCTACCTCTGCTGGTAACAAAGGGCCTCTCACTCAGAGTGAAAGGCAGACTGTATGATGCATGTGTGTGAACAGCCATGCTACACAGCAGTGAAACATGGGCTGTGACTGCTGAGGACATGAGTAGGCTTGAAAGAAATGAAGCTAGTATGCTCCACTGGATGTGTAATGTCAGTGTGCACACACGACAAAGTGTAAGTTCCCTGAGAGAAAAGTTGGACACAAGAAACATCAGATGTGGTGTGCAAGAGAGACGACTGCACTGGTATGGTCATGTGTTGCGCATGGATGAAGACAGCTGTATCACATCCTAACAGTGAAAGGAACCTGAGGAAGAAGTAGACCCAGGAAGACATAGGATGCGGTCGTGAAGCATGACCTTTGAATGTTGGTCCTAACAAAGGTGACTGAGACCTTTGGAGATATGCTGTGCGTGAGAAGGCCTGGCAAGCCGAGTGAGATAATAGCCATAGTCAATGCCAGTGTCCCATAACTGGCCTGTTTAAAAGTACCCTTCAATCGTTGGGCAATATGCTGTGCTTGAGAAGACCTGTTGAGCCAAGTGAAATTGTAGTCATGGCTGATGCCAGTGCTGCCTGACTGGCTCCCGTGCTGGTGGCATGTAAAAAGCACCATTTGAGCATGGTCAATGCCAATGCTGCTTGACTGGCTCCTGTACTGGTGGCACGTAAAAAGCACCATTCGAGCATGGTTGACACCAGTGTTGCCTGACTGCCTCCGATGCTGGTGGCATGTAAAATGTACCATTTGGGCATGGTTGATACCAGTGCCACCTGACTAGACCCCATGCTGGTGGAATGTAAAAAGCACCTGCTACACTCTCGGAGTCATTGGCATTAGGAAAGGCATCCAGCTGTAGAAACTTTACCAGATCAGATTGGAGCCTAGTCCAGCCTCCTGGCTTGCCAGTCCTCAGTCAAACTGTCCAACTTATGCCAGCATGGAAAGCGGAAATTAAACGATGATGACGATATATATATATAGTTCAAATTTACAGAAAACAAAAGACGAATTGAGTAATTCTTCAGTTTAATGTAAAATTGTTTCTATTAGGTTGGGCAAAAAGTCTGTTCAGCTTTTGTTGAAACTAAACTTCATGCACTTTAGTCTTTCCCTTGTACATGCATGCTTGTTAGATACTTGACACTTCAACATAGTTTGACAGGAATTTGTCATGAGACAGCTTGTATTTTGTGCACTTGGGATCACCCTGAAAATGGAAAACTAGGAGTGTGCCAGGAGTGGTTTTCAAGAATTCAATTGGGAAAATTTGGGGTTCAAGATGCACCTCTCTTTAGCTGGTCAACTGATATTAACCATGACATTGACTCCCATTATATGACCCTGGATGATTGCTGATTATATCCCCCAAAACCATCAGCATCAACTTGGTTATGTCAGCAAGCTTGATGTTTGGGTTCTACATCAATTGTATAAAGCTAACCTCACCCAATGGATTTCCATCTGTGATTTGTTGCAGAAACATGCAGAAAATGATACTTTTTTCTAATAGAATGGTGACAGGGGATGGAAAATGGATTGTCTATAGCAATGTGAAGCACAAACAATCAAGGGGGAAGTGGAGTGAACCACCATAAACAACCTCCAAAGCAGGACTTCACCCAAAGAAGGTTATGCTTTCAATTTAGTGGGATTGGAAGGGTGTTGTCTTTTTCTGAGCTTCTTCTCACAGACAGGGCCATCAATTCAGATGTATACAGTGACTACCTGGACAAATTAAGCACTGCAGTCTGCCAGAAGCATCCAGCACTTGCTAATTATTAGGGCATCATCTTTCATTACAACAATACTGGGCTGCACACTTTGCAGATGTGACAGAAATTACTGGGGATCAGCTGGGAAGTTTTGTCACACCCTCCATATTTGCCTTCAAATTTCTCCCTGTTTCTTCAAAATTTATTGAATGGGTAGACCTTCAACCCTGAAGAGGATGTAAAAATTCACCTGGAAAAGTTTTGCACAAGTAAAGACAGAAAATTCTTTGAACAAGGAATAATAAATCTGCCCACAAGATAGCAGAAAATATTGAAACAAAACAGTTATTGGATCATTGATTGAATAAATCACTTAGTTTTTAAAACTTGTCTTCTTTTTGCATAAAAAACTGAATGGATTTTTTTATCAACCAGATATATTTACACTAATTCCACTATTAATTCATTTACTTCATATATTCTGCTACTATTTTTTAAGATGTATCATGTATCCAACTTTGGCCTATTTACATGTATGTATTTCTTGATTGAACGGAACAAAGTATGAAAATAATTTGAAATTATAGATTGAAATTTAAGGGACCTAAGATGTGTTGGTTCCTCTTTATGTCTATACAAGGAATATGGTCATGAACTTCTGCCATGAAAGTGAATAATAATGGTTTTAAATTTTGGTACAAGGCCAGCAGTTTCAGGGAAGGAACTAAGTCAGTCACATCAGCTCCAGTGCTCAACTGGTACTTATTTTATTGACCCTGAAAGGATGAAAGGCAAAACTGACTTTGGTGGAATTTGAACTCAAAATGTGCAGACAAATGAAATACCGCTAAGCATTTAGCCCAGTGTGCTAACAATTCTGCTAGCTCACCACCTTGTGAAAGTGAATAATAATACTTATTATGCATATTTTTCGCACAGGTTTTGTCAAATATGTTGCACATGTGCAGATTTTGCATAAACTAAACCAGTTGTTACTTGATAACCTTCAGAAAATGTATATAACCTGTTTGTAAGATCATGTACTCATGTGTAAATATGCATATATTTTGGAAGTTTGGATACATATACATGTACAACATTTGTGAATTTATGTTGAGCATTTAGTGGAGAAAATAACATAAAGTTGAATAACATGTGAATCATTGACTACAATAGATTGTACATAATAAAAGTAATCAAGCCTATATAATATTTGGGGAGTGATAAATATTAATATTCTTTTTTTCCTGTTATTTTAGCATTTTTATTTGCAACCTTGTGTTCTCACATTTGTAACCTTTATCATATACATTTTCCTGTAATAGCTCAGTCATTATTGATAGCTCAGGTACTCTAGCGCATGCATACACACACACACACACACACACGCATATACACATGTGATGAACTCTCCCATTGAAGACAACTCATGAGTGTTCAGTGAATAAACAGATAAAAAAATCCAACCAAAAAGACAATCAATAACACACTCACGCTACTATTACTGCTGTTCACCAATGTTTACAATTCACCTGGTGACTCCTCATGTGAGTTCTCAGCCACCAAAGGCAATATGGATATAAGCATGAGTATGGCTTACTAAACCAGCGCATGATCTAGCTGAGAAATCGCAATGTGAACAAAAGCTGTTTTTCTGTTAGTTTCTTTTCTTGTTTTCATCTGATCTACTTTTGCTGTTGTACCTTTTGGGTTTTGAAATTTTGAAGCTGGAGAAAGCGCTTTCTCCTCCAGTCTGCATAATTTCATATACATACACACACAAGCATGCACACATGTACGCACGCACACACACACACACACACACACACACACACACACAGAGGAAACCCTAACTCTAAAACCCTAAATCTAAAACCAGTACAAACGCATGAACGATGTCATAAATTACAGTGACAAAATAAATTTACACCGCCAGAACGTCTTGTTGACAAATCACAGCAGTAATTGTTTTCACCTCAATAGACGTCATTGATTGGTTGAAATTACCGAAATACGACAACTTTAACACGAAATAACTTCGAAAATAAAGAATTTTCTTAAAAACGCCAAGAGTAAATGATGTTTTAAATGACACATTCTACCAATATATGA
>NC_068984.1:119096077-119109470 GCF_001194135.2 Octopus bimaculoides | reverse complement strand
CTTGCCCAAAGTGCTGTGCAGTAGAACTGAATCCAAAGTTACATAGTGGCAAAGTGAGTGGATCTTTCAGAAAATTCTGAATGAATTGGAATCTGTCTTTTAGTTGGAGAAAGAGAATAGAAATTCAGCAGTGATTGTTAGTGACTTGCAAAAGAATATACTCTTTTACTTGTTTCAGTCATTTGACTGCGGCCATGCTGGAGCACCGCCTTTAGTCGAGGAAATCGACCCCAGGACTTATTCTTTGTAAGCCTAGTACTTATTCTATCAGTCTCTTTTTGCCGAACCGCTATGTTACGTAAACACACCAGCATCAGTTGTCAAGCGATGGTGGGGGGACAAACACAGACACACAAACACGCATATATGTATATATACATATATACGACGGGCTTCTTTCAGTTTCTGCCTACCCAATCCACTCACAAGGCTTTGGTCGGCCCGAGGCTGTAGTAGAAGACACTTGGTCAAGGTGCCACACAGTGGAACTGAACCTGGAACCATGTTGTTGGTAAGCAAACTACTTACCACACAGCCACTCCTGTGCCTATGTAATATACTGTATATACTATATGTAATATACTTTACATTTCATATTAAATAAGCATGTTCTGTTGAACATTTTATATAAACCCTTTAGCATTTACATTGGCCATATCTAATCAAAATATTCTACTTGTTTTATACTCAAACTGGACAGACTTGGTCTGTCAGACCTACCCAACAGTTTCATTCTAAAAACTGAACATCATCAAAATCTCAAAGCACAATTAATTCAAAACATTGTGAATAAACAAGCATTGCATCTCGTGGGGTTCAAACAAGATCATACAGAAAATCAGCTCTGTCTGTTGATCTGTCTCTGTGTATATGCACGTGTGTGTGTGTGTGTAATGAGAAACTAAGAAAGAGAAAAAAGAAGAGAAATGAAA
This sequence comes from Octopus bimaculoides, assembly GCF_001194135.2. Classification (NCBI taxonomy): domain Eukaryota; kingdom Metazoa; phylum Mollusca; class Cephalopoda; order Octopoda; family Octopodidae; genus Octopus; species Octopus bimaculoides. The sequence continues at coordinate 119,108,538 of NC_068984.1, read as the reverse complement.
GAGTGTGGGGGGGGGGCTGCTGGATGAAGGGAGAGGAGGGGGGGGGTTAACTAAAGTACATACAGAGAAGGTGAGGGGTAACAAGAAAATATATGCTGCTACATCATTCAAGAGAGAAAGGAGGGGGAGAGAGAGGGAGAGAGAGAGAGAGAGAGAGAGAGAGAGTGCAAAGTAGCGAGATAGACACATTGCCCAGAAATATAGGAAAAGATTTACTGAAGAGAGTATCACTCGGCTAAATGGAAATAACAGACGACATATCAAATGGCAAACAGGCATAGTTGTCATTTTTGCCTTTGATGTTAATTGTACATTAACAAATTTAAAAAGAATATCAAGAAAGAAAAATAAAAGGTTTGGATTGTTATTGATGGGGCTACATTTATGTGACTTCCATAAATCTTTGTAAGATAAAATTTTTATTTTGTTTCTTCCAAAAGATTAATGATATTCAGAGGAAAATAAATAAATAAATAAATAAGATGAATTAGAAAAACACACAAATATGTAATCTTTATGTTTTGATATTTATAATTTTATGGACTATAAATTATATTTATAATTATTTTCAAAGAGACATTGAATATAAATGCCCTTAAGCCAGTCTTACTTTAGGCAGATCAATGGTCAGATTGTTCTAGTCGTGACCACCTCAGCTTTTATTCAGAGATGCCATACCTAGGACTAAATTATCCAAAGCGTCTGTGTTTTTGTTTTTTGTTTTTTCCTTTTTTTTTGAAGATGGTAGGTTGCAATTGAGGGAGAAGATGGTTGCTATTTCTGCAAGTTGAGTGATCATGTACAGACCCTCTCTGTGTCAGCTTGCATGTGTGTGTGTGTGTGTGTATTGTGTTTATGTGTGTATTGTGTGTGTGTGTGTGTGTGTGTGTGTGTTTTGCATGTATGCATGCATGTGTATGCTTTGAATGTGAAGTAGAAAAATCTAAGAATGTATACTGTATGAAAGATGAGATTGTGCTTGCTTCTGTTCAGTAGGGATTACATTTGGCAGCAGAATACCTTATGGTTTATATTATTGGCTACTTAGGATGTAGCAATTTAAAGAAAGAACTGTTTGAAATAAATATATTCTGAGTTCTGCAATTTTATTTTTCATTTATAAATGTCTTAGTCTTTTATTATAATTCCATTTGCATCTACAATACTGTACAGGAGGATTATTAAAGTTGAAATATAATATCACCTGTGAAGTGAGAAAAGTAGGAAACCTGATGTCATGTTGATCTGGTTACAATGTTATCATTGTGTGTTATATTGCAAAGGAAATAAGATAGACTGTTTCTGTTAAGCTCTTGAAATAAGGAAGTATAACAAAATACTTCTTGTGACTTCCACATAAAATTTCTTCAGGGTTGTAGTTTTCAAGAGAATAGTAGCTTAAATAGTATGTCCTAAAATGGGCTTTTCCCAGGAAAGAACTAAGATGTCTACATAGCATATTGCCAAATATATTTTGTGTTTCATACATATTTAAATAAAAATACCCAACATACAGTTATTATTTCTATCTGTAATCTGTGGCTCACCTTCTCTATTTCTCTCTTTCACCTTTCTTCCTTTTTCTATGTTGGAGTTATTCTTCTTGTAACCTTGCATAAGTATTCAATTTTAGAAAAATATAGTGTTTTTTACCATAGCTCCAGGAAACCAAAGCTTTGTGAGTAGATTTGGTAACTGGAAACTGAAAGAAGCCCATTGTATATCATCATCATCAAAATCATAGTTTAACGTCCGCTTTCCATGCTAGCATGGACTGGATGATTTGACTGAGGACTGGTAAACTGGATGGCTGCACCAGGCTCCAATGTAATCTGGCAGAGTTTCTACAGCTGGATGCCCTTCCTAACGCCAACCACTCCGAGAGTGTAGTGGGTGCTTTTACGTGCCAGTCACGCAGTACTGGCAACAGCCACACTCAAAATGGTGTTTTTTACGTGCCACCTGCATGGGAGTCAGTCCAGCGGCACTAGCAACGACCTTGCTCGAATGCTTTTCTAACGTGCCACCAGCACAAGTGCCAGTAAGGCGACGCTGGTAACGATCACGCTCAAATGGTGCTATTTACGTGCCACTAGCACGGAAGCCAGACAGCTGCTCTGGCAATGATCACGCGCGGAAGGTGCTGTTAGTGGTCCACTGGCACAGGTGCCAATCATCGAATATGGTCCAATTATGATTTCGATTTCACTTGCCCCAACAGGTCTTCGCAAGCAGAGTTTAGTGTCCAATGAAGGAGAGGTTGGCATGGATGCCAGTTGTCGGATTCGGTTCAATTTCGATTCAGGTATATGTATACATGTGTGTGTATTTGTGTGTACCCTTGTCTTCAACGTCATGTGACAAGCATCACCATCATACAAGTGATGCTGTTCATTTTCAGTTTCCCACGAAAAATGTCTGGCCATGGGGAAATATTATCTTGCTTGGAAACAGGTTAGGGCTGGTAATAGGGAGGGCATCCAGCTATAGAAAATCTGCCTCAACAAATTCTGTCTGACCTATGCAAGCATGGAAGAGTTGATATTAAATGATGACGGTGGTAGTGGTGGTGGTGATTATGATGATGATGATGAGGAGGAGGAGGAGGAGGAGGATATTTTCTAGAATTATTCATCCCCACCAATCTCTATTGGAAGCCTTATACTTTTAACAGTGTTATTTGCAGTTGAAGACAAAACCCTAAAAATCTTTTTGACTCTTTCCAAGACTAGAATACAACTAATCATTAATTACTGATCACACTTTTGCATGATATTCCTTTGATTACAGGTCTGTTATCAATAATAGTCCTTCAGTCAGAGCAAACTTTCAATCTGTAATCCTTCACAGCCTTGTAACGCCCTCTTCTGCCACTACAATAAACTTAGTTATCTAGCATAATCTGGTTATTCGCCTTGAATTCAATCTGAGCCTCCTCATTCACCTTTCTGTGTTTTTTACACATGTGCATGTTATGCTGTCTAAATACAGTTCTAAGTTTTGAGTAGTCTTCATTTTCTAAATATGCTTCTACTACTATATATTGTTATTTTACACTTGTCTCCATCTCAAGTGATTCAGATGAACTGTATTGCTCTTTCCTTATCTTGTGCCTATTAGGAAGCAAGGCTCTCTTTCATATAATGTTTTTGATATTTTATGTAGGTCAGGACTGTTGATCCAACCCGGATCCAGTCAGCAATCAGAGATGTAAATTTTGGTGCCCTTAATCTGAAAAAATAATCAAATATGGCATCAACCAGAAAACAGGATAGAATCCTTCCCAATCTGCATTAAAGTACTTGAACATAGCCTGATGGAACAGCACATCAAAAGACATTTTGTTCTATATCTAAATAACAACCATGCCTAAAAGTGATCTGATCTACCAAGCAGAGATTACAAAGCTGCAACATAAAGATTAGGCTATATAGTCAGGAAGAGATTAAGCAAATTGGGATTTTTATTATCAACATATTGAAAATGAGTTGAAGAAACAACAATTTGTATTAGATTGAATACCACATAGAAATCATTGTAACATCTGCCATCTTCAGCAATTTTGTTGGAATAGAACTAGTTGTTAGGGTCAACATTGAAACATCAACAAATGTGGACATTAGAAGATAGATAATCTATCAGGATTTTGTTAATTTAAAATACAATTTTAACAGTGACTATGAAACTGAGATGGATAAAAGCTATGTCATGTAGAAGGGCTAAGACATAAGGGATATATGTTTAGTGGTTAGTAGATAGCAGTGTGAGATGTAAAATTTTCTATTAGATATTTTGGGATTGGAATCAGTCTTGATATATATATATATATATATATATATATCATCATCATCATCATCATTTAATGTTTGGCTTCCATGCTGGCATGTGTTTGGTGGTTTGAGTGTGATAGAGGGACAGAAACTGTTGTCTTGCTGTAGAGGAGATACATGGTTACTCCAGTCGGTGTGGGGATGGAGTGTAAGCGCATTTGAGGGTGAGAGAGATGGGGTGATGGCATAACCAACTGTCCTGGTCTTTGCTATGGTAGTAAGCTCTCGTGTTTTGTTTCCCACTTAAGTTTCATAACATGTTGGCACAAATGTGACAATATCAAGCAGCTTCTCCTTTGGTCAGCTCTTTTCTCATTTGGAATGATTGGCAGTATTGATAAAATGTTTCCTGCTATGGCTATGTTACTTTGCCAAACAAAGAATTTATTCCTCTGATATCCCTTTCAGTTTGATCCAAAACATCAAAAGCATTTTTATGGGACATTGGGTATTCATTGACTATTTTCCCATTTCTACTGCTCTGGTTCCTTTTCTATAAGAGTTGTGTGAGAGCTGCAATGCTGTATGGGAGTGAGACATGGTGTCTGAGGGAGAGAGAGATGGCAATTTTGAGAAAGACAGGGAGCAATGGTGAGAGAAATGTGTGGGGTGAAGCTGTTTGATAAGAGGAGGACTGAGAAATTGATGGGAATGCTGGGGTTGGAGGAATTGGTGGAATGGTTGGCAAGGGCAAATCGAGTGAGGTGGTATGGGCATGCATTGAGGAGGGATGAAGAGCATGTTCTGAGGAAGGTGATTGCATCTGAGGTAAATGGAGCGCAAAAGCAAGGTAGACCGAGGAAAAGGTGGAAGAGGAGATTGGGAGGATTGGGTTGAAGAAGGAGGAGGACGCCCAAAACTGGGCAAGATGGCGAGATGGTGTGAGGGCGGTTGTTATGGCATTGAGGTAAATCTGGCCACCCCCGTTAACGGGGACAAAACCCAGTTTTAAAACACAGGATGATGATGATGATGATGATGATGATAGGATGCTGTGTGATGAATGATGAGGTTCAATAGCTGCTGAATGCATTGTAAGCTGGTTTAACTCTAAGCAGCAGTTAGAAAGCTAGTTTAACTCGAGCAGTAGAATTATCAGAAAAGTTTTTCTTGTTCTGGTAGACATTCAGAATATGGTCATCATCTGTGCCAGAGAATTTTCATGTTTTGATCAAGTATCTGGGTCTCACTTTCAACAATAAATTTGATCTGCAGAAACAGCATCATAACAGAGCTTATATTGAACCTGTGACCAGTTACTTATGCTAAGGAAACTGCATTTATACAATTAGTCTCCACCCAATCTGTAAACTATAACCTTGATAGCAAAGGCAGTGATGTTGAAGCTGGCATCATGGAAATGAATGACAGCCTGCGGATGATGTTGCTGAACTCAATGATTACAATCATTAGATAAGTATCTTCTAAATTTTAGCTACAGATTGTCAGGTGCTGACAGTCCACAAATTTTCTATAGAACTGCAACGAGGCTTCATGGATCTGAAGGTGATTGTGAAACAATTGCTTCTGTCATTGTTGCTACTCTCAATTACTATCATTTTTTTTAACTGACCTCTTTTGAAGCACACTTCTCTGCATGTAGCATAAATGCAGCTATCTGGTATTTGAAGTTGGTGAAATGATTCAAGTTCTCATACTTTATGTAGGCACATCCCCACATAAAGTCACCAGAGGCTCAGCGTTGCCTCGGAGGATGCAGAAGAGCTGGCATTGGACTACCTGTGATGGAGAGCACTGGAGAACCTGGTCAGCTCTTCACATGATAATGTCTCTGGGACCATTAAACCTGGGACGATTCCAACCCCATCAAACAAGAGCATGAAGCAAGCAAGCAAGCAAGCATTCCTGCTGATTGGGATGAACAGTGTAAACACTTTACAAATCGTAACCAAATCTAATATGTCTGAGTCTCTAACAAGAATACTTTTTGAACTTTCTGGCTATTTTGTTTCATTCCATGTGTAAGATGGATGGAACTTAGTCATAAAGCAGTAACACTTTGGCAAAGTATAAAATAATACTGTAAGTGTAGTGTCCCTTGGAACTAGAGTTTGCTGCATTGCAGCACTTATACATAGACATACATGTCACATACATACACATGCACAAACAACAGACTATAGACACAGACAAACCACTAACACACACACACACTATTGGCAGATTGTAGACATAGACATGCATGCACAAGTAACCAAAGGAAGAGATGTGTCGTTTTTGTGGTGTCACATACCCTTTTCAATGTGTGCGCACACATACACACACACCACTTCCCCTGCACAGCACACACACACACACACACACACACAAACACATGCACCAAATACATAATTTTTAATGGCAACCTACAGGTCAAGTTGACAAAGTCTGGATAACATAGTTTGATTTCTTGCCACTCTTCCACTCCCACTTTCCTTACTGCTGTCTGTCATCGACTCATTACTTATGCTTCTCTCATCTATGACTCTGTCAGTCTTTCTCTCAGTCTTCTCTCTTGCTTTACCTAGATATATTTATCTCTGTTCACACATAGACAATGGTAACTGCATAACAGAATATATATGATCGTATATATATATATACGTCTGTTCTGTTACATATTTGTAATTGTCTATGCTAGGGATATTGTTGCAGGAGCATATTTGAAATGAGGTAATTTCAGAATAGAGCAGACCATGTAATTGCTGAATACTGGGAGCACAAGTTCTGCTGGGCAAGACATGTTGTAAGACTTAAGAGATGATGGATGGACATTTGCAGTTATTGAGTAGTAAAAATACAGTAAAGTTTCTTCCTGAGTCATACAGACTCATAGGGCTGGTTTCCCGGTTTCCATGACATATATATTCCCCACCTGGATGGGATGCTGGTCCATTCCAGGATTACTCATTTTTGCCAGCTGAATAGACTAGAGCAACATAAAATGAAGTCACTTGCTCAAGAACACAACATGTTGCCCAGTCCAGGAACTGAACCACAATCTTAGGATCATGAGTCCAACACCCTAACTACTAACTACTAAGCCATGTACCTCCACAGTCATTGAGTGGTGTCCAAGAAATTGGAAGAGACTACTCAGAAGATTTTTAACACAATGGAAAGATGACATAGATAAAAAAAATTTGTTCAAATGGAAGGGAAAGTACAGTCAAAGGAAGAATAGAAGCACATTGTGACCTGTAAAGTCTAACAGTATCTCAGTCTGGTTGATATATGAAGTGTATTCCAGAAGTATTGAAACTTTTTTAGGAGAGGCAGTTATAACTGTCTTAGATTATTGTGATTTTAATATATCATTACAAAATATCTAACAAGCTGACCTGCCAACATTTTTTTTTTACTCCAGATTAAAGGAGACATCTCGAACAACACTTTGAACACAATCTACTGAACAGCGGCTGTCACAGCTGACTAGTTTGCAAAATGCAGTCAGGAGGTGAAGAAAATTTGGAAGCTCATTGTAAAATAAAGTTTTGTGTTAAACCAGTTAAAAATACTATGGAAACTTACTAAATGTTTTAGATTATGGGTTAATTTGTATAAGATGAGCTTCTGACAAAGCAAGTCCACTGGGAAGCTCATGATGATCCCTTTTTTTTTAACAGGGGATCATCATGATTCCCCATTTCTACATTCACTGAACCTCTTATGGCTGGGTGGTCAACAAAGAGCACCTTGTGGAAGTTTTGAGGGAGTTCAGAGAGAGATGTTACCAAAAAAGGCCAGAGCACCCGCACCAAGACAATGAACCAGTCCACAATTCTATCCTGGTAACCAACTGCTTGACAAAGATGAGCATCAAAACTGTCCCTTAACCTCTCTACGATCCAGACCCTGCTCCTTGTGACTTTTTGTTGTTCCCCAAATCGAAGGAAAAGATGAAAGAGGCTGTGTCAAAGCTCTTGGACATCTTCACTTTAGAACAGTGCTCTGCAGCCAGCATGCTGTGGCACACTGGTGTGCCACGAGACGATGCTAGGTGTACCACAGTGTAACCTAAATATAATTTTTTCCCCTATACTGTTAGTTATATTTTCAGTTCAGGTGTGCCACCAAATTTTGAAAAGAATATAAGTGTACTGCAAGTGAAAAAAGTTTGCAGAGAACTGCTTTAGAAGACTTCCATGAAGCCTTCATGAATAGGCTGGAGAACTACAACAAGTACATTGAAGTCAGAGAATCCTTCTTTGGTGGAAATTAGGGTTTTGTACTTCTTTGAAATTAATAAGTTTCTCTTGGAAAAATCTCAAAACTTCTGGAATGCACCTTGTGTATGCGTGTGTGTGTCTGTTTTGGAATGGGACCATGATTTTTGTTCAATTTTTGTACAATCTTTGTATAATCTTGGTATGATGTGCCAACTTTGGCATGCTGGACCTCCAAAGTAGAAACAGCTGTAAGAGTAGAGTTATATTCACTCATTTATCCTTATTTATTTATTCATATGATTGTAATTAATAAATAAATCTAGCTGATGTTTGTCAATTATCTTCTCCATTTTCTTCCTTGCCTTACATGCAAACACACATAAATACATACATATTTGTTTTATTTTACATCCATTTTCAATGCTTGTTGGAGGTGGGTGAATATTTCATTGAGGCACTGTTTTCAAGCTAAACACACATACAAATAAGTAATGAGATTTTTGCAGCCTCATTCTAAAAACTACCACACAACCATTACTCAGCCTTTCTTAGTGGAAGCCAGTAATTTTGGTAAAGCTAAAACTGATATATGTATGTGTATATGTGTGGATTGAATACGCGAATGTTTGAACGGGAAACAGAAGTGTATGTATGTGTGTGCGTGTGTGCATGCGTGTATATTTGAAATTGAATATATTTGAACGGGAAACAACGTGTGTGTATGTGTATAAAATTGAATATGTGAGTATTTGAACGGGAAAAGAAGCGTGTGTATATGGAGAGGACAGTGTTTCTTTTAAATGAAAAACGCGACTCCGCTCCAATTTAGAATCGGACATTATATTGCAGGCTAAGAAAACTGTTATATATTATGATAGCTCATAATGGATAATACAAGCCAGCAAACAATCTGTTTGATGCCAGCATCTCTGCTGCAGATTACAGACTCCATTGGCATATATTTACTTTGCAGAATTGAGAATTGATCCACAAATGTTGAATGAAGATTGTTAGAGAAAGATTGGAGAGAAAACCCTTTAGTATTTACTCACTGCAATCCCTAGATAATGAACCAGATAAAGAAAGGAACTTATTAGCTTAAAAGAGTGGAATGCTCTAATGAAAGGAGGAAAGGTTGTAGAGTCAAAGTGGATGAAACAACAGGAAGAAAAGAGAAAAAAGTTAGAGAAAGATCCTTACACTAGGACTACCAACAGTATTCTGAAATACCTATTGTTGGTGTTGTGCTAGCAAATTTTGGCCTGGAAGCCAAGAAAATAGCATAACACATTTGAACTTCTTTCCTCATATAAAAGAAACTTTTTCTCATGCTACTAAGTCATTCTTGATTACAAGTGACAGCCAAGGAATGTGTGTGTGTGTGTGTGTGTGCATGCACAACAAAGCCTTTTCTGTTTCTCTTCGCCACTGTCCTGCAGTGCTTCCTCACAAAGTCATTTGCCAGAAGGAAGAGAAGGTTTGAGAGAATGCATCAGTACTGACATGAAGATCTCAACTATATAGCACGACAGCCCTACCAACAGTTCCATATGGCAGTAAAACATGGAAAATGTTGGCAAAGGCTGTCAGAAAACAGGATACATCAACAATGTCAGCATAACACCCTCAAAGTCATCTGAAAAGATAGAATTGCAAATGAGAAAATTCTTTTGCAAAGCAAATTCCAGTCACTATGAAACTTTATGACAGTGCATTGATTTTGTGGTAGCATAAGAAAAGTTTTTTAAAAAAAAATTCTATATGGGGAACGAATTCCAACGATGTTTTGCTCTTTTGTCAGTTTGTACACCAAAAGTTGAAGGACTTAAAGTGTTATGATTTTTTTCCATGCGATGGAGACGTTTACCATTCACCATAAAGTAATTGTTGCTTCAGGAGGCTTAACACCCCCAAGTCGGATGACGTGACCAACCTTTCGCATAAAATATTTGATAAGATGAGCTTCTACATTAAGAAAGCTTGCTTATTCCAGCACTTTTGTGTCAGGTGTAACGGATCTGCAGCTGATGTTTTATGTACTTCTAAGACCAGTTATGGGTAACTTATTTTGAGAAGTGGGCTGCACAAGGCATGGCTCATCGATAAGTGGGCTTCTCTACAAAAATAGTTCAAGATATTTTATGTTAGGCGTGTCAACCAAAAGTCCCGCAAGCCACAATTTGACTATGTCTGTCTCAGAACTTTTGGTGAAACCTGTCAAGTATTTTCACGTGTTGTTGATATAGGGGTCCATGTCTCAGATGAATATGAGTATAACAGGGATTCACGACATTACAATTCTCTGTCTGAGAATTGTAATGTTTCTTCAGTGTCCTGCATACAATAGAAGTCGCCCTGTAACTCAAGTTAATCTCGGAATCTAAGGACTCGTCCTTGGAGACAGAGTTGCGAAAATACTCATAAGAATCCATAACATCAAGTTGATCCGTTGAACAAGTATACTGCGGTTCTGCACTCGGTCCTGTTAGAACAATTGACACCACTATACCACTGTATCGATTAGATTATGAGAAGATGTTACACATCAAAATGATCTTCCAATTCTTTCTTATTTGCGCGATTCTTTTTCGTCAGGACTCAAATCGTTTAACTTAATCGCCTTCCCATTATAGCTTTCAAATGAAAGCTCTAAGAAAAATAAATAAACAAATGAACAATCGCTTTACGAATGCTTATATAAAGGGACGTTACTCAACCTTTCGACCATCATTGTTATCTCCCTTACCCAAGTTTATAAATAAATCGCGTAATAAATGAAATGATGGAAAATTGAATAGCCTCGTTCTGAAACCGATCGAGTACGCATGCGTGGCCGATAAAGAATCACGTTCCCTTTTGATGTAAACGTGGGAGATAACCAAAATCAAATTTCTTGTGCTGAAAGAATGGCTAAGAACTTGCAGGTCCTAATCTTAGAGCCTGACAACGAACTCAGATTTCGAGGTAAGATTTAGTTGTGCCGTATAATGAGACTTCGTAGATCTTGTTAATGCCATATTTTAGTTATGTCAAATTGTGTTTCGAGTGATGGCCACTAGCGTTCCATGAAGTGCGCCTCTGTGTGGCGGATAAGTGGACTGACACACATACATTCATATATATATATATATATATATATATATTTATTTATATATACACACATATATATTCATACACACACGTACTGATACTCCTATTTAATCTTATATTTATATACACAATCTGTTATATATATCGATATACATATACAATCTGTCTTTGTATGTACTTAGGTGTATGTAAATGACATAATTGAACAGTGTATGTTTGTGTGCGTGTATGTATAGAGACCTTTAATGTACCTGTAGATATGTGTGCATATATATATATATACATATATATAAGTGCATGTGTATATAATTGTACAATGTGCACATATGTTTGTATGTTTATAATTGAATATATGTTTGCATATAGTGTGAGTGTTTTATATATATATATATATATATATACACACACACATGTATATACACACACGCATACGTAGTTGTGTGTATATATATTAGGTACATATGTATCTTTATGAATGTTTCTTGACAAACCTTCGCGTATTATAAAATCTATTACGCGTAGAAAATCGGTGACATTTTTCTTTTTCAAAATGAATATTTAATAACAGTCGATTTCGTTCATACTAACCGAATCTTATTTACTTAATGCCATCAGAATGATGCTTCATTGTTATTTAAAATATATTCATCTATCTATCTATCTATCTATCTACCTATGTATATATCTATCTACCTATCTATATAGTCATAATTACTATTACTACTACTACTCTCCATTATTAAGGGGAGGAAGGAAAAAAAATCAATTTTGTTTTACGTTATTAATTTAGATAGACGAAGCATTATTGTCTATATTGTCCAAAGGTAACGTATGTTGGAGATTCTGTGTTGGCAGTAGGGGGTAGAGACCAGGCCAGGCCAAGGCTGCCACTAGTTTTAATAATAATATTTGGTGTGCTTGCCTTCTTCCTTCATAGTTATAATATTAGTTCGCCAGCCACTGACTGCAGTCCTCGCAATATTACTTGCCAACTAGGACACTCATCACGTGGATGTTGTAGTACTGACTGGCTGGTTGTAATGGGGGAATATAAATAGATTATAAACCATTTGGATAAAGAAATGTATGTATGTGTATATGTGTGGATTGAATACGCGAATGTTTGAACGGGAAACAGAACGTGTATGTATGTGTGTGCGTGCGTGCATGCGTGTATATTTGAAATTGAATATATTTGAACGGGAAACAAACGTGTGTGTATGTGTATAAAATTGAATATGTGAGTATTTGAACGGGAAAAGAAGCGTGTGTATATGGAGAGGACAGCGTTTCTTTTAAATGAAAAACGCGACTCCGCTCCAATTTGATCATTATTTTTTAAGGTCTTTTTTCTTTTTAGTTGTATCAATTT
>NC_068984.1:119078370-119095406 GCF_001194135.2 Octopus bimaculoides | reverse complement strand
TAGGCTTCTTCCATCCATCCATCCATCCATCACTAATATTTATTTATTTATTTTACAAATTAAAGATAATGAAGTCATACGATTTCCAGCTGTTTTAATGCTACTTGTAATCGAACTCATTATTCTGATCGATTCTTTTAACCCCCCCCCCTCTTCCCCACCGACCGTTCCTTGCCAGACAACATTGCAACATCGAATTGCTCTGAAACACTGAAAATCTCTTCCGATGGTTTACGATAATTAACATAAAATTGTATTGCGTTGGAGTATATTTAGTTGACAGTTTAGTTTTTATTTTCAATTTCTAACGGTTAAATATGGTTCTTCTTTTTTGAAAGCGCTGTTGAGTTGAGATTCGATGATAACCTAAGCATGATAGAAATCAATGCGATTTTGTGACGATAAATGATGATGGCTGGGGTCTCGTTTAACCATCATAGCTCGAATGTATTTTTAAAATCTGGTTAGTTGCTGGTACTGGCAAAACATCAAGACCTTCCAAATTTGTACATGTTTTAAGGGAAAAAAAAACAAAATAAAGCAACATCGAAGCTGCTGTATATAGCAGCTAATGCTGTTGATTAATTGTCATTTCTGAATGAAGCATTTTTACTGCTCCATTGCTTTGTATGTAGAAAGATTACGATAGAAATTTCTTGATTGTTCGAAATGCGCGCACGCACGCACACACTCACACACACCAAATCCTTTTCATAATGATAACAGGTTTTGAAAATTTTGGAGTTTATTGCTTAAATTTTCTCAAAAGTGATGCTGGTATAAATGAAATTTATCTGTTATATTTGATTTAGCTTGCTTGGGTTCTTTTTTTAAAAATTCGTACGTTACGAGACACTATATTTGAAATTGAAAATGTAGGTATTCCGTTTAACTATTACTTTGTTTTAGTACGAATAACTATTACTAGAAGTGAATAAAATTATTTTCTTAGTTATTCAAAAAATTATATGAAATATCGGCACTATCATGCTATTAGCTGTCAGAAGTGCCGAAATATCTTTATAACATTTACATTTTCCCTTTCATTTTAATGTATTTTTAATGTTTGGTCACCGTTGTCCAGTTTATTAAAAAAATGTGTAGTAAATACTGTTACGTTCTGCAAATTTATGATTTAAAAAGTGAAAAATTGTTAGATTTGAAACTAAATAAATTCATTGTTCGAAAATGGTCTGAAATAACTTCCATCTTTTTCTGTTTTGGAGAGACAAAAACAGACTCGTTACCATTTTCTAAACTAACCCATTTAGGTATTCTTCGGGTGGAATCTGTATACTCTTGTTTATTTTGACAGAAAAGGTTTCTTTTGTATGAAGTGGCTTTTCTTTGTTGTTTTTTTCCTTTGTAGTATTTAAAATTTTAACGGTGGTAAACTTAAAACGTGTCTGACAAAAACAAAATATTAATGAAATAGCTATTTTATTATTGGGTTCGTTATCAATGGGCATATTTTGTTAGCTAGGTAAGTGTCAAACTGGTTGAAATAAGATAGACTTTCTTCAAGTTACTCCGACAGGAATAAATAATTGTATTAAAATACTGGTCTTGAGACATTTTTTTTCTTCTGTTGCTGCAGATGGAGTGACCTGAATAAGTGAAGTTTTTAACACAAGCTAGAGTTGACCTCTTCTTGTCTTCAGGTCACTAACCCTCTTGTTGCCAATTGCCATATGTTAGTCTGCTGATAGAGGAGGTGAATGTGTAATATAATTAAAATTTTTGGTTTAAATCTGTTCAAGTATTTTTCTTTTATCTAATATGCTGCTGTTGTTACTGTCGTAAAATGTTTACCTGCTTTGAAATGAAAACCTAAGATTTATAGGTTTTTTAAAAATCACTATCTAGATATATCTTATTCTCACTTGATTACCTTCAGTTGCTTAAAATATGTATAGATATATAATTATCTAATCAATATTTCCATTGCCAGTAAATTTTAAAAGGGTGCAGTTTTATAGTATTTTATATTGGTTAAGAAAGGTATATTAAAAGTATACATAAATTATCTATGTAATCAGAGCGAACTAATTTTTGTATAATTAAAATCTTAACTCGCATAATACCTTTTAATGAAAGGATTATTTGTTGGCCTACTCATCTTTAATCGTGCTTTGTCATTGCAGTTACGTTAGTTTTTATTTTTTTATTTTTGCATGTGCTTATAGCTGCACAAAAAGTACCTAGAAGGGAAGGGGGCCTGGTATTTGCTGGTGACAAGTTCGAGTGAATTAATGGTTTACTGATTAACGTAGGTCAACTTGGCTTTTTATCTCCAGGTTAATAAAACAACCTGTATTTTTGATCTAGAGGAAATATGTCAAACTGCTGGATGTTTGACATAGCAATTGGATAACTCATGAATTTAACTTGAAATTTTCTTAAATGTCACAGTCAATTACTTGATTTAGAGATGGTTAGTTGCTGTGAGTATAAGAAGAAAAAGAGAATAGCCACAGGACATTTCACCAGAGATGCACCAACAACTTGAATGATAACTTATCAAACTAAAGCTAATCAGCTATATATATATATGTTGGTTAGCTTTTATTAAATGATGACTAGTCAAGTGTTTGATTTCAAGTTATTCCAGGTGAGACCTGGTTGAGTAGACCAGGTATTTCACAATGACTATTCATTTTAGCATCCACTTCCCATGCTTGCATGGGTTGGAAGGAATATATTGAGACAGATTTTCTATGGTTGGTTGTCTTTCCTGCTGTTAACTCACCTTTTCCTATCAAGGTAATGTTTTCCCATGACCAGATGTTTCCGCAGAATATTAGAAGTGAATGACACTGCTTGTATGGCACTGACACTCTTTTACAGCTATCATGTAATATCAGGACAAGGAAACAAATTTGCACACACTACCACACAAACATATATCTTTACATATATTTATTTAATCCTTTCAGTTAACATTGATCAGATCCACTCAAGGCTTTGGCTGGTCTATGGTGCTGTAGAACAGTAGTTCCCAAGCTTTTCCAGGCTGTTGCTCCCTTGGCATCCAAGCTACATTCCTCACCCACCCCACCACAAATATAAATTACTTTCTACAGCAAATTCAAAACAGCTGTATTTCACAAATAAAACTTAAACCTAACTAACCTATTAATTTTTTTTTTTTACATCTATCACCTCATTATCATCCCACTTCAACGCCCCACCTCCTGGATCTTTCCACCGTCCCCAAGGGAGCACTACTGCACACTTCGGGAACCACTGCTGTAGAAGACACTTACTTGCACATGGTGGGACTGAATGTGGTTTGGAAGTAAGCTTAATCATAGTTATGCTTGTGCCTGTTTTTATTTTTCCAGGCACTGATTCTAGGATCACATTATACAATGTATTCTTTTACTGGTTTCAGTCAGTTGACTGCTGCCATGCTGCAGCACTGCCTTTAGTCGAATGAATTGACCCCAGGACTTATTCTTTGTAAGCATAGTACTTATTCTGTCAGTCTCTCTTTGCCAAGCCACTAAGTTATGGGGATGTAAGCACCCATGGGTTGTCAAGCAATGGTGGGGGGACAAACACAGACACAAACATATATATATATATATACACACACACACACACAACTGGCTTCTTTCAGTTTCCGTTTACCAAATCCACTCAAGGCTTTGGTTGGCCTGAGGCTATAGTAGAAGACACTTGCCCAAGGTGCCACACTGTTAGACTGAACCTGGAACCATGTGGTTGGGAAGCAAGCTTCTTACCACACAGCCATGCCTGTCTCTATGTATCTCACCTTCCTTTTCTTGAGATTGTAGGGGTTTGTTATGAAGAAAATTTTATGTCTAGCTGGTTGAACAACCACATTGAGACTTCTTATTGGCTTTATTCCTTTCCATCACTTCAAAATTTGTTACAACATTCACTTTTGTCATTATACTCTCTATAGTTTAGTAGATCAATAAATGGATTTTTAACTCAAAAAATTTTGCCTTTAGCAAATAATTAATTTTACCTGTAATACAATGGCTAATTGATCATAAAAGGTTTTCTACTTTAATTAGTAACTGTAGAAATTTGTTAGTCATAGTGGAACAATCCAGAAAAATGAGATTTTAAAAATAATTGAAGCTTTGAAAAAAAAAGAAAGTAAATTTTATGTCAACTCATATGAAACAAAGTGAACTTATCCTAATTTCTATTAAATTTATATAAAATGTGAGATTAAAGTACATCACTCACCACTGTCTGGTTGAGTTAGAAGTTGAAAAATGACTACAGGTGTGTTATATTTCTTGACAATGTTATTCATCTGCTTTAGTTTACCTGTTCTGCATTCCCATAACAAATAGGTTCCTCTTTATGTTAAGGTACATTTCATTCATTACACATTAGAGTGAGGAATGCTTGGATTTTAATGGGGCAAGGTAGGTTATGAACGAGGAAGGGTCTGTTAATTGGAGAATTCTATGTATGTCACTTGTTTGGCATCATCTTACTTCAGTAGTATTTAGCATTTCTCCTTTCCTGAGAATGAATGCTAGTTTATTGAAATGTTTATTAATATTTTTGTTATATTTGGGGATGGTCATCTTTTGCTGATTAAACACCTGCACTATTTGATCTTCACTTTAGCTTTATTATTATTATTTTTCGTTGTCAAAATTCTTTGTCACACTTACTGTGACCTTTAGCGACTTTCTGTTCCATGTATCTTCTCTAGTCCTGTCTATTCCATCTTGTTTTTCTATGGTATCTTTTTCCTTGCTGACTCTGAAGGAAAGGTTAGTTCCATTGGTTTTTGTATGCTCTCCTAGACCAGTGAGATTGATGCCATTAATGTTCCTTTTGAAAGTCAGCGTGAGGAGGAAGGTAATTCCAGAAGGCTGGTACTCTGAGAGGGAAGGATGGGGCATAGTGATTAGCATATAATCAGGAAATTGGATACAAGAATGATCAAAAGAGTAGACACAAGTGGGACAGGAGTGCCTGAGTGGTGGTGGCATGAATCCAATCTCCTCCGAGGAGCAGAGCTCATTGTGGTAGAATGAAAGACAGAGAGGAAACACACTTGTGGACCAGAGGCTGGAGCATATCTGACTGACTTTATGCCTATCAGTATCCATTGGATGACTCTTTTCTGGATGCTGTCTAAGATGTCTGTATGTGCAACACCAACACTATCTCAGATGTGAGAGCAGTACTTCATTGTGGGCCTTATCTGAGCTTTGTAGACTATCAATTATTGAGTGCTACTGATATATCTTTTTGGCTTGAAGAGAAGATCTAGTCTTTCTGATGCAGCTATGCTTTCATCTGGATAGATTTTTTGTTATAGTGAAACCCAACAATCACTCATAGGGATGAGCTAGACTTGTTTATTGGAATCAAACTGTCCTCTTTGTTTGACAAATTATTGTAACAACTTTGTCAGATATGATTTGTGCTAAGCAAGACCTTCATTTGTAAGTCATTTTAATATGCATGATACATAATATCTTGCTTATAGAAACCATGGAAAATTGAGTTTAACATTTTAAAAAAATGTCTACTTGTAATTTAAAATGAGTTGATCAAAGTTACAACTCTTATTTTTGACATGTGAAATAGATTTGTCCATGCTTTATTTTGCTCTTGTGTCCAATGTGCATGGATACATGGTCTTGTATGACAATTCTGTATATAGGAACACCATTTTTTCCTTAGATTGATTGGCTTGGCCTAAAATGCCATTGTACCATTGGAAAATCATATTGAAATTTTCACTTGTCAACAAATAATAATTATAAGTACCAATATTTTCTCTTGCAAAAAAAAAAAAAAAATTTGAGTTTGGAAGCATTTTCCCTTCGAATTTAATGACTAAATATTGACTTTGAATAAAAAATTTAAGTAAAATGTTTCAAGCACATAATAGCTTTTTATGTTGACAACATGGAGTTGAATAGCATACTTGTAGAAGATAAAAAACGAAACAAAAGCAGTGGTTTATATTTAGGATTTCTGTAGATGTTATAGTTTCACTGATCATAAACTGACCAGTGGAACTATAACAGTTTTCTGTACAAAGATGTGTAATTCTATAAAACAAACTAATTATTGTTCATAAGAAAAAAGTGCTGTTTTGGGATTCATTACAAAGGAAATTAGTGGAATGTGATTGCTGTAGTGACAAACATTTTCATTCATTATACAAGTCTCAGTTATAAGACACCACTTGAAAATAAATACGTGACTATGCATTCTATTAACAAGATGACATTACTTCTTCAGCTTCATTCTACTTTAACCTTTTTTTTTAAAGATTTTTCCTAATTTGTTTGCTGTATATTTTGTTTTGGAAAAAATTACTTGAATAAGGTAAATCTGAAAGTTACCTTTTTCTTCATGCCACTTAAGTTCAAAATTAAAGTTTTTAAATCTTTGTGTTTCCAGTGTAAAGAGAAGCCTTTTAACCACTGTCACTGTGTAAGCTTCAAAATTTCTGCTGGTGATGCGAATAATTAAACCTAGGATCACCCAGCATTATATGGATTTATATTGTCAGCTATTGTGGAAGAATCAGCTGGGAAGCTTCAGTTATTACTGAATAGTAGACATTGTAGGTAGTATCCATCAAATTGAGAGTGATCAATCTTTATCATCATAGTCACCTTTACTAATTGCATATAGGAAGCAATAAAAAAAAAGTTTCATGCCTAAATAAATAAAAACTGAGAATGTAACTAATTGAAAACTTATTCATTTCTAATGGAGCAAAAAAAAAAAAAAATTGCAAAACAGTATTATCATTGCTTTGACTCCAGTTAGGTGACTTTCAGTAAATAAAGATAAGCACAATTTTTACTTGAGGAGTATTTTATTTAATCAGAATTTTTTTGGGTGGTTTTCTATATGAGAGAACATTTGAAATAAGATTTTTTTTTTTTTTTGCTGTCTTCTATAAACTACAAACTTTTGCTTCTATCGCATTAATTCAAAAGATGTCTTAGTAGTGGCACATTCCTTATACAGGAAAAGTCTTGTTTACAGCAGCAATCTATTTAAGCAGTTATGTTTGTTGTCCATGGTTGTAAATCTTTTTAATGATGTTTACCATTTAGTTGGTGTATGCATAATATAACAAGCTGCAGTTGTTGCTAATAAGGAGTTGGCTATGCTAATTCAATAAAGCTGAAACTAGTATTATAATGAAGTAGAAATGAATTAGAAGTAGCAGTGCACCTAAGAAACTATCCGTTGTGTTATGACACCAAGTGACTTATGTCTTGTATGGTCTGGTATTGTGCCATATTAGTAAGCTTGAACCTAATCCATTCATTGCAAAGACATTAATGAATTGATCCTGAAGTTCTCATATTTTATGTTAGCATCTTCAGGTGTACTTTATTTTTTCTGTTGACTTTTCTACGTATCTTTTGCATTCTTGAATGATCTTAGTACTTA
This sequence comes from Octopus bimaculoides, assembly GCF_001194135.2. Lineage (NCBI taxonomy): Eukaryota > Metazoa > Mollusca > Cephalopoda > Octopoda > Octopodidae > Octopus > Octopus bimaculoides. The sequence continues at coordinate 119,087,978 of NC_068984.1, read as the reverse complement.
GTAGAAATTATAAGCATATCTGCTTGCTTCGTTTTCTTCTAATTGTAGGTAAGTGTTCATGTTTATCACCTACTCATTAATGCGAATTCATCTTCTGCTTAGAATTCCTGTTAAACTTCTTATGGGCAGTTCAGAATAAAACCTGGAGAGTATTAGATGAGCTTCAAAACCTGTGAATTGAGTATTTCAGTGTCAACAAGGCTAGCCTCTTGGATGTGTAGAGATCATTTTTCTCTTCGGAGCTATAATCTTTGCTATAAAGATAGATCTTCAAGATTACCATGATATGGTACTAACATCAGGTTTTTCATGAGGGCTCAGGCATCTCATAGTGTGACTACAAATCAAAAAGGAGATTTATGGATATATTCCAATCTCTACTGTTGTTGTTCAACACAAGGCAGGTTTTGCTGACAACTGCTATTAATCTGATTACCTGGTCATATCAAATGTTATATTTTGGAGATTTCCATATCTTGATAGAGGATGAAGACCATTCGGCTATATTCAGACATATATCATAAAGTTGAGGACCTACAAAGCAAATGGAGGACAGATTCTTGGTAGTGTTGTGAAATGCATCTCACTTGGGCTAGTGAGTAGCTTACAAAGACTCTGTAACTAAGTTTCAGGATTTGAGCTAAAGTGTGAAAATCAATGTTTTGATTAAATTTCTTTACTTTTTCTAGAATAGTTTCCTTTATTAAAAAATGCATATACACACATATGTTAAAAAGTTCACTTTGAAATATTGTGGTAGCTAATTTGATCATACTGTGAAACACCTTAAGCAGGTTTCTTCTACTAATAACCTTGGGAGTGAAATTTAGTTGATGAAAATAATAGAAGTTGGTCTGATGTATATTGGTAGGGATGGAAGAAGAATTGGTGTGTTGAATAAAAATAACTCTTAGTATTGGATTATATCCCAGTTACATCTATTCACACCTGGTTGGCTTCGCATTTCATCTTTTGCGGCTGATAAAAGAATTAACTGACATAAGTATTGGGGGAGTTACCTATATATTGTTGCTGTGAAATAATTGAAACCACTAAAAGAACAATGGTTATATACATATATACACATGCTTGAAGATAGACTGGCAGTATCAACAATATTTTTGGGGGAAAATTTGCTATGCATCAGAAATTTGAAATAATAGGTAAATGTTATTTGTGTTCAAGTTAAGTATTTCACATGAATAAAATTAACTTGTTTAATGATGTCATTACTTGCTCTCTTCTAACTGGAATTGTTTTAAACTATACATTTTAAGGACAAATCTGAATTACAGTACCTTTTCCAATAAATCAATTTGACTTAAACAGTCACTGGTTATATGAATCCTATAAAAAAGAAAAATACTACAATCCATGATTTTCTTGAATTGTCATAGATTAAAATCAAATAATGTCCTATTATAAAACATATATTTGGCATCCTTCATGAACTGATATTTAAAAAAAAAAATACAATGAAAAATAGAAGATAATGAAGTAAATATGTAAAACCTTTATTTTTAACATTTTTAGATAATTGCTATTGAGATGGGATTCATCAAATGAGAATATATACATACAAATATAATAGGAATAAAGAGAAAGTAGCAATATTTTTAATTCCCATGTGTTCACATATATTCTGGTATACTTTGCAAATTGATTTGACTATTTCCTTTTGAGAAACTAATTTTTGAATCTCAAATTTAGGGTTTAAGTAGCAGTAGCATTAGCTTGGCATAAGAATTGACATTGGTTAAAATAAAATAAAGAAAAAAAATTTTTTTGAAGTAAAAAAGAAAATACCACTTCCACTTGCATTATATGAATTTCAAGTTAGATGTTAAGTTTCAATTTTTTTTTGAAGAAGTTGATAAATTTATTAATGTTTTTGATATTGATTGAAATAAATGATACAAGAATATTTAAAAACCATATTGAAATGCCAGTTACAAAGGCCAAGTTGGTCAGCTCTTTCAGTGAAGGTAATAAATTTTCTGTATGGAAGGAAATAACTTTAAAAAATTTGATATCTCGAATAAATAAAAGCATGAAAATGTTTTTGGTTACACAATTTATTAATTTCTCATTTCTGGTATTGTTCTGAAAAATGGTCTCTGAATTTTTCATTCAGTTTTGCTTATAAAGACCTGAAGAAATGACTTATTTAAAGTAAAAGCTATATCTTTTAGGAGCTTCAGCATTTCAATGAAAAACATCTGCAGTAGACAAGCTTTCTGTCTACAGTTAGATCTTCATCATTGTCCTTCATGAAACTATCTTTATTACTTGATTATAGGCTATTTGCATGTGATCACTTTTAACTCTTCTCTTTGATTGTACTAAGTCTTCTGTTAAGTACCAAATTCATTGATTCCAGTGTCTTCATTTGCAATAGACTTGAATTTCATTATGTTTTGTCTCTACTCACACCTTTTTTCTTTTTTTCTAAGTATTGATTGATATAATCTGTTGAGTTGCCATTTTGCTATACGGTTTGACTCCGTGTAGTATGGGTGTCAGTTTTATCTTTTGATCTTTTTTCTTCAAATGTTCTTTAGCCATAGGTCAATCCTAAATGAGCTAAGCTAAGATCAAAGACTTTCCAGCTGTGGCCATCTGATTTTTGTGGGGTGTGGGTGGATGTGTTGAACAGCATTATCTGATGCATTTTTTTTAAAGGTGTTTGGGTGTGATTTGAGGGAGATTTTGGTTGCTATATGTAGCAGGTCAAGTAATTACACGTGTGTGTAGCTACTAGATGTAGTATGTCGTGTAAATATTAATTTCTTCCAGATTTTGTCATTAAGAATATTCAACTCTATATAGTTCTACACTAATTATGTCCCTCTGGTAAAAGAATTTATTTATTACTTCTTGTAACTCCATGCCTTTAGCATGTGTAATCCAGCTTGCAGAGCTGATCTTACATTTGAAGAGTGCTGTCAGCTTGCCAGGAATACCACTCTACATCTTGTGTACTCATTGGTTACATTGTTTCAGCAGTATTAAATTTCTAGTCTTGGCCTCACTTTCAACAAAGCTACTTGGCTCTTTTTAAGGGTTTGTGATTGTCTTCCTTTCAGCACATGAGTTAGAGCTATGGTCTCAACAACAGCAGTGAATATTAACTCTTGTGTATGCTTTGGTTATCATTTCCCTGTTCAGAATACTAGTTTTGTAATATTCAGGTTGCATTACTGTTTTCCATTTGATGAATGTTCTCTCTTTATCATGATAACTATTTCCTCAATGATGATTAATTTTGATTTCTGTTCATATTAAGGTTATGGTTATGTTTAGTATGCAATTTTGCTTTCTACAAATAACTTATATTTTTATCTGTATTTTGTCTTTTTGGGAAGTATTTTAATTTCTAGAAGTATAATGGCTGATTCTATTAGATGCAACAGAGCAGAATTTAAAAAAAACTTGTCACAAAAGAATGCAATTATATTAGTGATCTAGAATGCCCCTTTTCTTTTATCTTGTTTAAAATTGAATTGTAAAAAGATGTTTACTTACAGGTCAACACCGATCAAGCAGACCTATAATTGGAGGTGTTCCAGTTGTGACTATCCTGTCTTTTTAGGGTTGCCTAGAACTATAATATCCATTGTTTTTTTTAATCTTTTAAGATAGTATGGTCTGAGGCAAATTTAGCTGCTGTTTCTATCATGTTGAATAATTGCATGGTGTCTCATTGTTGGCTTATATCCATAATGTTTTGGAGGGTTGGAACTGCTAAGCATATAGCAGTATTTCTATTTATACAGTACTGCTTATATATGTATTGCAGAGGTTTAATGTTTCTCATGGAATTTCTCAGTTTCTGCAATAGATAGTCTCAGGAATTTGTCAAGTGTAACCAATAATTATCATTTAGGTGTTAACTGTAATGTTTGCATCTTTCCTATTTTATTGTTCTTATTACAGCTCAATACCCTAAGGAACTCGGTCCTTACTTTTTAATGAATATTGTTTAAATTGTTCTATTCATGAGATTGTATTTGTGAGTGAAACCTTTTTGGTAGTTTATCTTTTAAAATGAGATTCTATTGTCCATTCCTTTGAATCCAATGTCAGTCTTATCCTTGCTGTTTTGATATATATAATTTGATACACAAACACACACACACATCCTAAATGGTTGCCCATGATTGTCAAATAGCATGCTTCTTCAAGAACCTAATTACAGTACTTCTTTGTACAAGAATAAAATCTGTTAGTCTTTTAATGGACACTTTCCTTTTGCAATGAGAAATTATATGCAAATTTGATTAACCCATCTCATTAGATTAGCTTAATTATATCTTATCTCATTTACAGTTTTGAGATTAAGAAAATTGATTACAACAGATTTAAGGGTAATTGTAAAACGTAAACATGCATGATTACAAAATACTTAACTAATTGCTATTGATATTCAGAGAAGTGGGAATATTTGTAAACTATCAGTTTAACATCCATTGTTTTGTATACCGTTGTATTATCTTTCCACATATTAAATAATGAAACAAAATTGGGTACTGTTGTTTTAGGCTGAATGTTTCTTTGGTATTTTGGAAACTACTGGCTAGAACATTCAGATTTTTTTAGGTGCAGGAATGGTTGTATGTTTAAGAAGTTTGCTTCTCAACTACATGGTTTTCAGGTTCTGTCCTACTGTGTGGCACCTTGAACAGGTCTTCTATGGCTCTGGGCCAATCGAATCCTTGTGAGTGGATTTGGAAGACAGAAAGTGAATGAAGCCTGTTGTGTGTGTGTGTGTGTGTGTGTGTGTGTATGAGTGTCCTTATCTTGACATCAATGATAGTTATGTCACTCATGCAAGTAGTGTTGCTCTTTTTCAATATTCTACATAAACATGCCTGGCCATTGGGAAATATTACCTTACTTGGAAATAAGTGAGGGTTGGTGACAAGAAGAGCATTTAACAATAGAAAATCACAGTTGATAAACTCTGTCTGAGCTCTGAAAGCATAGAAAAATTGGACATCAAAATGATGAATGTATTACTAAACTAATTTCCTCCAAACCACCACTCTGAATATTTTTTTTATAGGGAGTTATTTTTAGGATGTATATTAAATAAAAAGTAAGTTTATTGGAGAGGAAATAAAATGCAATATATTGACATGCAGCAATACAGTTTTGCTAAGATATTGCTGGTTTAATTAACCCTTTCAGATTTAGTCCAGCTATATCTGTCCCAAATATTCTACCTGTTTTTATATTAAAACTGACCAGATCCAACCTCTCACACCTACCCTTCAATGTCATTCCAAAAATATACAAACACCATTGAAATCTTGAAGCTAGAAGATGTGTGATTAATTCAAAACGATGTGAATAAATAAGCATTACATTCGACAAAAAAATCTGAATGTTAAAGAGTTAATAATTATACAAAACGCATTTGAATAAATACTGATTGTGAATGTAGAGAAATCTTTGCTTGCTTTAATTTTTTTGATTAATATTGTGTAAAATACTTATTCCAATTGCATAACTAAATGGTAGATGGTGTGCATCAAGATTAGTCCTATTTAGTATTTGGTTTGCAATTAAAAGTAAAACTGTCTTGATTGGTTATTAAATCGGACTATTTTCATGTTTTTTTTTTCTCTTCTGTCAGATTCAGTAAATCAATAACCTTGTAAGAGGTCTTTAGAGTAACCTTGAATGAGATCTTTATAGTGAGTGCCAATTGCAAGATGATATTAGGCTTGAGTTATTTATTAACTCAGAGGATGATTTTAAAACATTTCAGATTAATCTTTCAATTGAAATGATAGCCTCAGTTATGGATTTATGTTAATCTTTCTTGTTTTTTTTTTTTCCTTTTAAGTATTAAATCTTTATTAGGCTACACTAGCATCTATAACTAAGTACACCCTTTGGGATTATAAGTAATATAAGATTTCACACACATTCATCACACTCACTTCAATCATCACCATATAACCCTCACTTTTCCATGCTTGCATGGGTCAGATGGAATTTGTTGAGGGAGATGCCCTTCCTGTCACCAACTCTCACCCGTTTCCAAGCAAGGTAATATTTTCCTGTAGACATGCTTTTCATGGATGATAGGAAATGAACATGCATATATATGTATATATTGGGTTGGTAACTAAATTCCCGTGGTTTTTTTAAATTTCAATTTTTTAAAAGGTTTAATAAAAAAAATAACAACTAATTAATCAATAATGTATTCACCCTTGTTGTTTATAACTTCTTCTCAACATTTAACAAGATTTTCAATACCTCATTGATAGAAATCACCCGATTTTGACTCGAAAAATTGATCCAACCAAGCTCTCAATTCTGCATCAATATTGAACGAAACTCCGCACATAGCATTTGAAAGAGATCGAAAGAGGTGGAAATCCGTTGGTGCCAAATCAGGAGAGTACAGCAGATGTGGCAGCACTTCCCAGCCGTGCGTTCGAATGGCTTCCTTGGTCATATTGGAGATATGAGGGTGGGCGTTGTCGTGCAGCAGAAGAACTCCATGCTGACGATTAGGTCTTCTCTCTTGAATAGCCGTGTTGAGTCATTCCATCTATTGAACATAGTTCCGCGTTGACCGTTTGGTTCTGTTCAAGCAATTCATAATGGATAATCCCTTCCCAGTCCCACCATACGCACAACATTATTTTACGTGGATGAAGATCTTGTTTCACGTGCGGCGTCGCTTGTTTACCGGGGCTAGGCCATTCCTTATGCTGCTTCATATTAGATGTACAGGCGCCATTTTTCGTCACTAGAACCGATTCGGTAAAGAAATCGTTACTTTTGTCCATGAGTTGAGCGGTGATGAGCAAGCAAACCAGTGGAGATTGTGGCTCATTGGTCACTTAAAGCATGTGAAACCTATACTCCATACTTCTGAACCTTTCCCATCGAGTGAAGATTCTTCTCTATAGCAATGTGGGAGCATTCCATTTTCTCTGCCAGTTCCCTTGTCGTTTGACGAGAATTTTTGTGCAAAATTTAAAAACGCAACAAATTCCAAAATTAAAAAAAAAACAGCGGTAACTTAGTTGCCAACCCAATATATATATGAATATGATGGGCTTTGATTGACCCAGAGCTACAGAAGACACTTGCCCAAAGTGCCACACAGCAGGACTGAACCCAAGACCATATGATTGGGAAACCAGCTTCTCAACCACACTGTCACACCTATATAAATGCACACATTTACTCACCTGGGTATATGTTGCTCCATTTGGAGGATTCTTGCTTTTGACTCTATACAGCACCATCTATTTAGTACTGGCATTTATTTTTGAGGAGTTGCCATGTTAGGCCTCAGAGTTTGTAAGGAATCCTTTTAGGTAGAATTTAACTAAAAAGGAAAATGTCAGAACAAATACTGGAAGGCATGTTTGACATTCTTAGTTTTGCCAGTACACTGCTTTGGTTTGGTACTTTTTTTTTATCAACCCTAAAAGAATGAATAGCAAAGCTGAGCATGGTATGATTAGATCTGAAAACACAGAACAAAAATACTGCAAGGCATATTATGTGATGCTCTTATGAGCCTGCCAATTTACCTTTGTGTGTGTAGGATTATTTTTAATGCTTTTTGACATACTTCCTTATACATCTTGGCTATAAACTCTTTTATGACTCTCTAACCTGTAGATGTTCAATTGCACATATACACACACACACACTCTAAGGAATTTAGTATCTTTAATGATTGTTCTAAATTTCAGTGATGTGATTTTCCAAATAATGCTTATAATCAAATGTCACATGCTTTTAAATCCAGTTTAATCTTTTGCCATCTAATAATGATTTAAAAATCAGTTGCTAATTTTTAGTTGTGGATATTTTAACTAATCAGTTTACTTTTGAAAATTATATTATAAACTTGGTATGCAACACCAGTGTTTTTGAGCTAAGAAAAGAGTTTATGTAAATCGCTTGACCTATTAGAATTAGCAGCCAGATCAACCCTACCATCTAATGTGATGGTCATGGTTGGAATGCTTTTGATTCTTGGTATAAGTCCATAAAAGGCTCTTTGCGCCTGAATAAGTTTTCTGTCAAAGGTATTCTAACATGGTTCATATACAAAAGATTTGATACCCATCTTACATTGATACCCGACTTATTAACATTTCTTCAGGATCAAATAGCTCAGTATGGATATCTAAAATTTCTTCTTGTGGATAAATGATTGGTGCTTCTTAGGATTTTACCTACTAGCAAATCTATCTACCTATGATAGAGGCATAAAATGAGAGAGAGAAGTCATAACAGCATATGTATTGAGAAATGTGTAAATGAACTTGATAGATTACTGAGTGATTGTTGGTAATAGAGCATTCTATTGCAGCTATATGATGTGTTTGCGACCAAGTGATGTGATGACGATTCACTCCCGAACTGAAATGGGCTCCCAGCCTCTGTGTCATGAATGGTTATGTGGACCACTCCTAATGAAAGCCAGACTTTCCTTCGACCACTACATAAAAAGTTATTTAGATATATTTTATTTCAGTTGGTTACACTATTTTACACTTGTTTATATTTTTATACATTCCAAGTTCACAAATTTCCTTATTTAAATTATGAATTCTATTCCTTTTTATAATATCAATACGATTACAAAATTTCTTTGTAGATAATATTTTCTGTTTGGTTGACACTAATTTTCAAATTACTGGAGTTTGTTGCTCTACTCATAGCGACATACAATTGGCCATGCGTAAACATCGGAGTGGGTAAAAATACACCTATGCAATCTAAAGTCTGACCCTGTGCCTTGTTTGCTGTGAATGTGTGAGCGGAATCTTTAGGGTTGCAAAAAATCAGACTAAGACTTACCGCTCACTGTTCTATGCGAATAATGTTTGGATGTTCTGGTACTATGGATTATTTTGATTGACAAAACTGAGATGTAAACAACAGCTGCTTCAGTTAGCTGTTTCGAATCCTGCTAGAGGCTGACACACTTCAATAACCACTAAATAATCATGCACACTATATACTGACACACTTTTTCTATTTTATTTTTGCTATTAACCATCCTCACGCCCTCCCTTTGTATCTACGATGGGGCTATGAAGTATATGATGAAAATCCAGAGTTACTTGTGGTCGGTGAATTTTTAATAAAAATGCGAAGGTGGTTTACTAGTTAAAAAATCAATATTCATGAAATAATCATACTTTCTGATTTTTTAATGCTAAAAACCTTCCTGACAACTGTCTTCTTAATTCCGAAAAATATAACCATTAGTCCAGCCATCTGGCTGTGAAGAGGGAACAAAGAGACAGACAGATGGACATAACACCCATTATAGTAAGATAGCAAATCTGCCCATCTAGGATGGGAAATAAAGGGATAGTATCGCAAATCTAAACCCTCTAAATTCAAGAACTATACAGGAGGGAAATCCTGAGTTAATCTTCATCACTGGAATTTTAACCAAAAAAAAAAAAAAATCAAAGGTGATTTATTAATACAAAACTCAGTATCCACTAAATAATCATACTTTTTTACATTTTTTTTTTTGCTAAAAACGTTCCTGATTACCTCCTTTGTAATCCTGAAAACATCGTGACCATCGGTCCAGCCGTTTGACC
>NC_068984.1:119060088-119077941 GCF_001194135.2 Octopus bimaculoides | reverse complement strand
TCAACTAAAATGGATATTTATTACCATTTTCTTTTCTAGTATTTCTAGTATTCAGTGAGGAAAGTGCTGTTTGTGTATTGTGCTGATACCATTTTATAGTTTATAATTACACAGATCTGTGAAACGTTTTGAAAATCGTTTTGATATAATTTCATTAATTTATATAAATTTGTGGTGCTAATTCTAAATATTAAAAAAGCTCTTTCCCATTACCCAAAGTTTTCTGACAATTTAATGATAAAATATGCCATAATTTGTAGGTAAATCCACATGTGGTAGGACAAAATGAGACTAATAAAAATGAATTCAGTGCTTTATTTAGCAAAATAAAATGGCACAAATGCAATTGAAAGGTGAGAAAATAAATTTTTGCAAGGGTTCCATTCATTTTTTATGTTCAGCTCTTCAAAATCTCTTCTTTTAGAAACTATTCTTGGAACTCTTTCATTTGTGAGCATTTAAAGGACATTCGCGGTGCAACACCCAGTAGTAGTTGGCCATCATACTGACATTCCATTTTCCCTTATATCTTTCGATCTTTATGTTTTGATGAAGCTTTTCCCCATGCTTCTCACTCACACCCCCCAGATTTTCCAGTAAGAAATCCAAATGGGCATGTAGGAAATGATCTTTAATGCTCATTTTCAGTATTCTTCCCACAATGATTCCTTGTGATTATCCAAAGAGTTCTTCTTCACATCTTTAAAAGTAATCCATACGTCTTTTTCAGAATCCGTGAGAGAGTTTTTAAAATTGTCATCCTTCATGAGTTTCCTTATATCTGGTCCTACAAATACATCCGCTTCAACTTTGGCATATTGACAGAGCAGGAAACTTGCTATGCAAATACCTGAAACCCTCTCCATCCTGTGGCAAAGCTTTAAATGAATTGCTTCATGAGGCTAAATTTTTTATGTAGAGGAGGCAAAAGAACCCTTTTTGGGTCAACCAAACTTTCTTGAAAGATATTCTTTGTTCCTAGTGTAAGCATAATCTTAGTTGGCCATTCGTTTTTAGACCACTGGAGGTTCCTGGCTCTACTGTCCCAATTACACAAGAAACAAGGAAACTTTGTGTAACCTGGCTGTTGTTTGAGCAACATGCAAATTATTTTCAAGTCCCTGCAAATCATCTTGTGTAAGAGTGACACCAAATTTTCGTGTTTCCTTCATGATCACTAAGTGTCAAACAGAGATGAAAGTATACTTATTACTGTTATGCAGAACAACTTTAAGACTTTCTCTTTGAAGAGTCAATAAAGTCTCCAAATTTTCCTGATACTCTTGAGGGCTCTGTACAATAAACCAAATCATTTTCTTGAGTGAAATTAGGAACAGATTCCTTTCTAGGGTTACGATGGCAATAGAATGATCCATGAGGAGCTAAAAGAATTTGAGATTTAAGCCTGGGACTTAAAAGCTTTGCTGACTCCTTTGAGAACCCTAAGTCCCCATTAGATCATTTAATTCACAGTGGTCAAATAGGTGAAGTTCTTCACCGTCACTGTTCTTGAAGTCTTCATTGTCATTGCTATTTCTTGATTTACCATCTAAATGTTTGCATAATATCATTAAAGATGCATTGAAATGTAACATCTAATACAATAAAGCAATCTACTTAGTAAATATGCAGGGGAAATGGCATGAGGAAATAACTGAAATATAAGAAAGAATGTTTTAACCTAAGCAATGTGACCTTTTAAAGCGCATCTTTCTCTCCTCACTGCTTGCGGGTGACTGAAGCTACAGTGATGCAGGCACCTCTATGTGGCTGAAGTGATCTAAATGTTGCCAGATGCTTATTTTTCAAAATTATGCCTATTAGTTACACTGTTATAGTCTATTTAATTATGGCAATTAATAGTAATAATAAAAGACAGTAGTCAAATTTGGGCATAACAGTAAAATGCGATGATTGATTTTGTGATGAAACTGTATGTGATAGGATAATTTCTTTGTAATTTTCGAAATCAGCAGGTAAAAATTGATCAGTTTCATCCGATAAATGTGGAACAATTTTATGGTCGCAGATCTGTGTTATAGGTTCTGCAGATAAATCTGCCTTGTTTTTGTTGTAAAATGAAGTTTGTTTAGTCAGCTTTTATGTTCTGCTTCTATGTATATTGATGTCTTAATAGTTTAGGGTGATTTTTTTTTTCTTTTTTTTTTTAAATCGTGATTTTTAACTGCTACATTGGTAGACTGAATTACTACATAGAAGTTTTGGAGGTTTTTGACCGAGAAAAATCCTGGCTGTTTCAATCAAATAGTATATAGTCCAACCCATGCCAGCACAGGAAACAGATGTTAAATTTGATATATATTGTATATCAGGATTAAATACTTTAGCATCAGTTAAGTGCATTTGTAATTTTTTAATCCTTGGTGGATAACGTTTAATATTGATTTCAGAATAGTTATTTTCCTTGTAGTTTATACATGTTAGGCTTAATAGACCATATTGACTTCTATTTATGATTGTGACCTCAACAAAAGTACCTTAATTTTTCTCATTTAGCAGTTTGTTTTTCAAAGCATTAATTACTATCTAGGTTACTTAAGCTGAATGTGTAAGATGAAGTTATAGCGATGTCTTGTGATGAGTCAAAGAGTGGATTGCTATTCAACAAGTCAAAGAAATTTATGATTTAACCATGTGAATCAAATATATTTATTCAGTAATATTCTTGTCTCTTTATGTTAGCTGTTTAGTATTTTGCGAAATTAAAATCATACAAGCTGTCACTATTGTGTTGTGAAGTTTAAGAAGTCACTGAGCAAGTTGTGTTTCTGTCAGTTATGTCAATTGCTTGGCCTAAATTACTTTTGGGCTATTTTATTTCAAAACTAAGTGTTTGTCTATGATATTGCAACTCTATATTTCTGTTAACTTTCCACGCTCACAAGCATTATTTACATGCAATTAAGATAGTTCATACCAAACGTGCACAACTTCCATAAACAAAGACCTCAAAAATATCTACCTTTGGAAACTGATGAAGGAGCAAGGTTGCCAAAGTCGTGATAGTCTAGCTTCCTTTATTGGCACCACAATAAAATCGTTTTACACCATACTCTCTTTACACATGAACTCAAAACTAGAAACTTCTAAATCTCTGCAACTCTGATCTGTGAAGGTGACCTCACATCTGTAGCATTTCTAAAAACATCTCAAAGAATGAGTCTTCCTCTTCAGACTTAGAAAGTGTTTCAGCCCTATTCAATTGCTGACCCTTCTCAGTGCTCAAGAAAGAACTCACATAAGAGTTTTGTTCAAATATCTGTGATGGCACTGAAGCAACTCGTACAAGCATCCTTGACTTTGTCCAAAAAATAGTAATTGGTTAATTGGCAATGAATCAACAGCACAGCATTATTGCTTCATGATGTACTGTTTCTTCTTACTACATCTACAGCTAATATAATTGTCTCTGCTCCTTTGAACCAAGTTGCTACATAGCGCCTTTGCCTAAACCCACCCAGCACACTTGCTTCTCTTATCAGTGTTCATCTCCCAGACCCTGTACTAAAACTTTACTCAAACATCTTTCCCTTGAACTAATCTGTTGCCCACTTCAACAACCATTACTGTTTGGTGCTTTTAGCAGTTCACTCTATTGTATGCATTCAAACCTGGTCTTAACCTAAGATCACTTTCTTGATGCATTTGCATTTACCCTTTGTATTCAAATTGACATTGCAAACCAGTGGATCCATGATTATTCTCTTCATTCTTATATCGTCTACTTTTCTGTTGCTGACTTGGAGGAAAAACCATCACAAATCCTAATACCAACTCTTAACAAAATTTTCTCTTGCAACCTCTGTGGTCAGGTTTGGCTATTCTATATCAGTAGTCAGTAGGCCCGTGGTTAACTAGAGGTAGTGCAGAAGTTCAAGTACCTGGCAACAATTATTAATGATAAAAGATCAAAACCTGAAATCCTTGTAAGATCCACGCCATTGCAGTAATTAAATTCAAACCAATATTGAGAGATGAGAACATCATGAAAAGTAAAGATAGCTGCTACATGCACTAGTACTTGGCATCCTTTTGTGCACATAATCTCTTGAGGTACCAGAAGGGATACTCTACCACAACCTCTCAGGCATCTTCTGTTTGCCAGTTTGCAAATCCACCCAGCGTCATCCTGTCCCCCATGAAGACTTTCTCACAATGGTGAAGGTCATGTAACAAGATTCAATGACCTTGTTAAGTTTGAAACTACACAAACCAATGACAAAGTCAATCTGTACAGTTATCCAATGCAATTTCTAAGCAGTTGTAACTTTGGTGTGCCAAAGTAATCGAAAAGGAGATGTTCTATAACACTGTTTAGAAATTAAAAGAAGGCTTTGTCATGGAATAAGAATTTGAATAACCCATTGATGTAAACTTGTGTTGGAAGATGATTTTGTTATATTTTGGGAAATGTGTTGTACCAAGAATTAGTCAGATACCACATTCATTTAGCTATATAACAGTTTTGTGACTGGGTAGCTTTTGCAATGATTGTCAATATATCTCCATTTCAATCAAGTAGGGTTTTTCCCCCCCAGATGATCTATCTATGCATGGTTTATTGAATATATTGCTTTGACAAGAACTGTATAGGTTGCTGCCAATATGGTAATGTCAAGAAACGTTGCCAATATTGTGTATACTAAAGGTTTCCCGAGTTTAAAGTTATAACTTTTACATCATCTGGATATTTAATTCAGATAAATGTTTTATTTTTGTTAATCACCTTCAATTATCAATAACAATGACAACTGCTGGCAAGAAGAGTGAGTGTGGACACACATGTATTTATCAAATGTACGTTTCATAACCATTTCTTACAAAATGCAGTGAATGCATTCAATTGTCATCATTGTTGAACATCCATTTTCCATGCTGGCATGGGTTGAACTGTTTGACAGGAGTTGTCCAGATTCCAAATTAATTCTGAAAATATGAATTAGGGGAAATTTAGAAAATGACTTTTTCATTTGATGTTTGGAATAGATGTGAACAGAAGAATTTTTAAATGAATGCTTTAAAACAAGTAGATTTGTCTGATAATCAGGCAGTTCAGAGCAGACAGATATCGAAAGGTTTAACTTAAAAATCGTTTACCACTGTTTATAAGACATAGATTGTTTCACAGCATCAAGTGGCATCACACTGTATGATGGGAACTATTGATCTAGAATTTAAAAATCCTATTAGAATTTTTTTTTATTATCTCAGTTAAGTGATAGGGCAATGTAGTTGAATTGAAGCCTTCTTCCTGATCTTGGTATTCTTTTATACAAATGCTCTACTTAACTTCATATTATCACTGCTATCAATAACTATCATTGGAATTTGAGCAATGAACTGAATGGAATACTTGTATATTCTGAAAACATTGTATGAAGGTCAACATTGCCTTTTTTGCTTCAGGAAGTTGATGAAACAAGATGCAATCCACTGGCTTACATTAGGTGTATGTTAGAAACAATGATTTTCTGCAGGAAAGTTTTATTGCTATATATGAAGGGGTCAAATTCCATCATTCTTGCTGTATTCTATTCTCTATGTAAGATCTTGAACTTTCCTATTTTCTTCTGTTTACTTGTGTCATTGAAAACTGAATATGAAAGAAACATTTTTTGGCATACTGCTAATCATACAGCATAACAAGTGGTTTGTTATCTCACAGTACTTAGTTCCATCTCTGATAAGACTAGTTTGTCCCTTATCCTGATCTGCCTTATTTATTCTACCAGTTAAAGTTGTAATAGAATTGCTGATCATTGTGTCTAGTCTTGACTCATACAGTTTGTTTATGTCTCTTCCTCTGTTAAATCAGCAATTCTATCTTACTAATAGTTTCATTACTGATTAGTAATGAAACTATTTTTAGTTGTGAAATTTTTCTTATAGATAGTGTAGATAATGCAAGACTTTGGGGCACACTGCTTTTATGTGATATAAAGTTAGTCAATTCAACTCTGGCAAACTACTGTGAGATTTGAAAGCAGAAACGTAAAGAACTGAATTAAATATGGTTAAATGATTTGTGTACTGGCTCTATAGTGAAATGCTGACTTCATTTGTATTTTGTCTTTTACATTCACTTTTCACTGATAGCCACAAGTTATCTTCTAAATGTTTTAAAGTGGTTGAATTCCTCACTATTACATCTTGTTATGAACAGATGGAAATTAAATTTACATATTTTCATTATTCTTCTGTATTTTAAAAAGAATTTCAAATTTTACTGCAACTGAATTAATTGTCCTCAGTAATGATATTCCCCACAACCATCCTCTCTCTTTTGATGGTAATTTTTCTCTTCTCCACTTCCATTTGTGGTACCTTCACTAGTTGCAGCTAAAGCAGATACATTCCTTGAGTATGTGGATATATGCATCTATTCTATGATTGTATATAATGTCAGCTGCAATGGAAAAGCAGGACAGACCAGGTTTCTAGGCTCTGCCTAAGAAATTGGCCAGACAGAAAGTAGATACCCTAAAAACAATTACCATTGAGACATGTTTTGCTTCAATTATTATTGATAAATATCTATATGGTATTCTTTACCTATATATTGAATAAATTTTTTTTTGTTTAGTTTGCAGCTATTAACTGTTATTTCAACTTCTATTTATATTTTAATTCTATTATGAACTACATAAAAGATTGTTAAATCTAACATTCTTAAAAACTCAACTTCAAATCTGCATACCTTTTAATGCTTAAATTCAGTACATGTGTCACTATTCTCAACTTCTTTACACCTGACTGCTAACATATTACTGTAGTTTTCCATTGTTTTCTCTGTACAAGAAAGTGAGTTTTTATTGAGATCAGTTGAATTTATCTGAAGGTTCTTATGCTCTTTTTTTGGAAATTGATCACTTGTCCTCAGAGAACTAGATTTGACCAATTTGTTTTTATTTAAAACTGATGAAGATGGCAAGCTATTTGTCTAAGTTGTGATACTGTCATTTTGAGTGAGATGGTTTAAGTCTCGATGCTCTCATACCAGAGTTCAACATTGAGTAACATGCTGAGGATGTAGTAAGTTCATGTGTTCTTGAGGATGTAATGTGGTTATCTTAAAGAAATAGTTTACATGCTAAAATTTTTCTGTACTTGTAATCGGCACACTGTCTGGTCAATAAACTTAGAATACTGCTGGTTTTCATTTAAAAAAATGGTTTCAGTAAGAATGTGGTTATAGATATATGGTCCAAATGACATACTTTGTACATACCAGCACTGGCTTGCTTAGTCTATTTTAATTTTGAATAATTTATACTTTCTAACTTGTCATAGTTTTTGTGGGATTTAACAATAAAGCAGACATACAGTAGGAATACATGGGTAAAGTTAGTTAGTGAATTATTAGCTCATCCTCCCATCCAGCAACTTTTAACATTTTTGTTGTAACACTTAAGGATCAGTAGGTGTCTCAGCTTTCATCTTTCTAAGCACTTAGATTACCAATGCTTCCCTAATTTGTATACTTAGTCTACTTACCAGGTTTTCTTGCTGTATATTCTCCTCACCTCAAGTCAATTTCTTATTTAACAGTCACTAATAATAATACTTCCACATGGCATTCTCCCCATTCTTAGTGAGTGCCCATATTATGCATATACTACTGTCAGTAGCATCCGGAGTTATTATCAGTCTTGATGTTCGAAGCATTTTGTGTTTTCATCCGCCATTTTTAGCATATCAGAAATCCTGTTTCAGTCTGTTAAGTACTCTTAAAACATGTCTTCTAGACTTACACCTGGATTCCAACTAAGCTTTACATTTTTTTATCTTTTCTTCCACGTCTCTGTTACTTGTTGGTAACAGAGTTCCTCGCTTCTTAGTAAGCTATCACTATACACTCTCACTTTCTATCTCTCTCTCGCGCTCTCTCTCTCTGTCCATTTATCCTTGACTACTATGTATACTTCCTCTTTAGAGAAATACTTTTATATCTGTCTCTGAGACTTTCATTTTTATTAATTTCAGGAATCTTTTGTGGTACAGTTTCTCTCCAAGATACTTAATTCTTTAGCATTGAGATTTTGATGGTGTGATAGTTTATTTTTAGAATGACATTGTAATACAGGTGTGAGAAACTAGATCTGGTCAGTTTGAATATAAAACAGGTAGAATATTTGGGTTGGATATGGCCAGTTTAAATGTTAAAGGATTAGGAAGGCTATATATATCTATAACCTTCATGGACCATTCATTTGACTGTCAAATCCATTTCACTGGGTTCTTCAACATTGGCTTCAATGTCCAATATGGAATGTCCATTATTACTAATGTTGTAGACCTCTTTTCTTTTCCAATTTATTTTGAAGTCTCTTAGTTCATTATTTATCTAACAAAGTCTTTGATAGTATTTTTTTCTCAATCATTTTTATGTATGTAATATACATGATGTGCTGTTCTGTTTAGAAGCAGTTTCATCTCCACCCCAGGAAGGTGATATACTTTGTTGTATGTGTATTTTTCTTAAATATGAATTTTTTTTCAATAATTTCTCTCAATATCTACATTTTTTTTGGTATAGCAGTTTCATTACTTATTGATAGATGGAAAAATGTTTATTGCAAGCAGGGACGAAGATACTACGACTTGGAAAATGCTTTTCATTTAGTATTATACCAGAGTAGTCAAGGTATTTGATGCTTTCTTTTAGTGAGGACTTATCTCAAAGTTATCTTTGTACTTTGTGTGTACATTCTTTTGATGGCATTCTCTTTGATGCCATAACTTCATAAATCTGATGGTCACCCCACCCTCTTTTTTTCGGAAAAGTCACCCCTTCCGATTTAATGGCTAATAGAAAAATGCACAGTTACATTCAATGAAGTTGACTAGTGGATACATGTCTTTTGAAGTATGTGAGAAGAGATGCAAATAATTTAGAGCTTATATGATACCTTAGGCATAGATTTATGCAAATTTATTTTAAAAAAACAATGTTGATTTATAAATAAAGTCTTATACTTTCTATAATTATGAAACTGGAAGATGTGAAGGTGTTCAAATGTTTGAAATGGTTAGTATTCAGTGTGAACTACATTGATTTTTTTTTTATAGAAACCTGGCTTTTAATACTGTCAACTTACCAGAAAATTCAAATAAAGTAAAAACTTTAAACATGTCATCTTCAGTATCCTGTCAGAAGTCAGCGTCTCTAAATATAAATTTGAATTTAAAACAAGTGTTGTAGAAAACTAAATTAGCTATTGCAAAAGTTAAGCTATATAAATAAATGAAATAGCCAAAGTGATATTAACCAAAATTAATTATATTAACGTAATATTTTCCTTTTAAATGATTGTCAAGGATACGTTTACAGTTTCAGGGCTATTAAGATTCTCTGTGTGTGTGCATGTGCATGCACACATGTAGATGTGTTTTAATGAGGAAATTAAATCAGATTCTGGTTAATAATAGCATAGTTTAATTACATTGGGATTTTAATTCCTATGCAAATGCTGTCTTGTGCATATTATAATTTTAAAAAATTTCTAGCAGTGTAATTGTGGTGGGAGATGCAGGAGTAACTCTAAATAACATGTACACCTAACTAGCAAATGTAACAGCATCATTGTATTTCTTGAAGTGTTATTGTCTTCAATGAAGAGATCAACAAAACGGGTGAGGTTTCCATTGTTAAAACTGCATGCTATGATAAAATCATAAAGTCTTATCCAGTGTCCTTACTTTTTTATTGATCTACCTGTTTGATCAATCAGAAATCTAGCAGAGTTATCTGTCTTGGTCTAAATCTTTTGTATATTTTAATTTAGCACATTGTGAATGTGAGAGACAAAGTAAGGCCAAAACAAAAGGTGGTAAACTATTATACATTTGTCGATATAATCTCTTTCTTTGCTATGTCCGAAAGAATTGTTGCTCTTTTTCTTTTCCCTAAATTTATTTCTGGGCTAAGCAATATAAAGCAGTCTGCAAGAAAAGACATCTTTTGTTATGACTTAGCTTGCTAGCACTTGGCTTTTGTCTATTGGCATTTCACTTAAAACTATAAAGGTGTTCAAAAATATATTATTCAGTTGGTAGAAAAGAGTTTGTGCCCATAGCTTTTTGTAGATCTTCTCAGACATTAACTGTATCTTTGGTTCATCTTGACCTTTTGTGAATAAATCATTGACTGAAGATGGTTGCAGTTCTCATGGAGAAAAGGATTGGGCAAAGTTTTTACTGTAGATTTTGGGTGTGAAAGTATAAAAGAAAAATCATGTGCATCATTTGTTTGTCTTACTCATACAGGATGCAAGGACTGTTGAAGTACACTAAAGACAAATGTAAAATAAAGAGTTGATCTAGATGTATTTTGGCAAGTACAGGTTTCCCAATCCTTTTTATATAATCAAAAATTTGTGTGTATTGTGGAACTGACCCATACATTAGAGAAACATTCTAATGTGAGGCACACTGTTTTGTTGAGAGAAGGTCAGGAGAAGTTCAGAACTGAAGTAGTGTCAGACATTCAAGGAAAAGCTTATGAAAGGTCATCAGGCATTAAGAATCCTATTATTTGTTTGAAGGGTTTTATTGTTGATGAATAGAAATAATGTAGTTTTGTGTGATATATAATGACTGTGTCTTGGTAACTGTTGAATGAGACTGTATTGTCATATCTCCATTGCTGGATCTTTTTAGGTCACTTCATTTGTTTGAAGTAAAAATTTTATGATTATCACCAGGTTAGTTTTCATACAGACTGAATTAGTTTGCTTCCCAATAAGGAATCTTATTTATATCAGGTCTACCTTTTATAGCTGGTATGTATCTGTGACATTTTTTTCTGAAGGAGCTTATCCCTTGTATACTTCCTAGAGCAGGCTGGCTGCTTCATATAGTTTTTAAGTACCTTCCATTTCTCTATAACTTCTGGATGGCAACCTGTCAGATATGGTAAACCCTCAATTTAAAAGATGGAGTAGGATGAGATGTTGTTCTATCAAATCAAAGATAAATGAACAGATGGTGGGGAGTGGTGAAAGTCTATTATATTGAAAATAACCTAAAGGTTGTATTATTTTGAATGTAAAAAAGAAAGGTTTCAATATAAAATACATGAATCATAAAAAAAGAATATTAATATAATATGATGAATATAATATAGAAATTTATTTACTTTTTAGACAGTGTAGCTGAGTGCTTTGCTATGATCATAGTACATTTGTTTTCATTCAGTGTCAGAAGCTGGAGATGAATGATATCCACCACTTCCAGACTCTTCTGAAATGTACACAAATGAAGTCATTAATTTCAATTGTTTTGTTGATTGACAGTTGTGATGTATTGGCTGTTGGTAATGGAATGGGTGTTAGGGTCAGGAGAGTTAGCTTAAGGAAGATATCTAGCTTCATTTGTTTCTTGTGATTGTTCTGAATTGCTGCAAATTTTCATAGTAAAGATAATCTCAACCAGAAGACCTCCCTGTGTAGTGGCTGGCAGTATCTATGAGATTCCTTGTCCTGATCGCCCTTGTTTCTTCATTCTCCAACACAGCCATTATTTCTTCCAAAAAAAATTCTTCATACACAGCCTAGCATGCAACAATTAGTCCTTTGTTTATTGACTGAATAATTGAAGATGTGTTAGGAGAAAAATATGTTTAAAAAAGCTATGTCTACCACTCAGCATTAGGGTGAGTAGGAGCATTATCAAACAGCAACAATGCCTTTACATTGAGACGAAATCTTCAGAAGATATTTATCAACCACTTCAGTAGTATTTCTCATTCCTCTAGTTCTATTGCTTTTTCTTTCTTTAATATTATGCTTTGTTTTCTTCTCCCATTCAAATTGTTCTACAGAATTTCTCTTTTCCTCTAAAAAGAGGGAAAATGACTAGTAATTCCCAAATCCATTAAATCAAGGCAATCAGACCAAAAGTTTATTATCATAATTGCTTTTATCAACCGAAGAGACTGCTTTGGTATGTGTGACATTAAAGAAATGGAAGGTTATGTTGGTTTGGTCATCAGCTCTGCATGGATAAGGGCAGTTGGTGAGGGTGCTTTTTAAATGGATGGCACCTTTCCCAGGGTGTGCTTAAAATGATACTGTATAAATGTATCTAATTGGATTATCTCTAAATCAGTTTTGGGCTGATACAAGAACAGCGAAAAATATAACCAACCCATGTCCAAACGGATCAAGTTTATTTATTATTTAAGCTACTAGTATAAGAAAAGTGAAGGCATATGGCTCAGTGGTGAGAGTGTCTGGCTCACAATCATGAGGTGAGTTTAATTTCCAGACCAAGCTGTCTGTTGTGTTCTTGAGCAAGACATTTTATTTCGCCAAGTTGTATCAGCCTTTGGTTTTCTCTTGGATAACATCGGTGATGTGAAGAGGAGAGGCTGGTATGCATGGGCAACTGCTGGTCTTCCATAAACAACCCTTGCCAACTTGTGTCTTACAGGATAACTTTCTAGATGCAATCCCATGGTCATTCATGACTTTACTCTTTTTTTAGTATAAGGAAAGAAAAACAGCTGTCTACTTAATAAACTAAGCAACCTCTGAATCATCATTAATTTGTATCTTTTCTGTCTCTTCCCTTGCTACTGCAAAAGGTATATGTTCATCTGAACTTGACAAAATAATTGAATATGGCTGTTTTCTTCTCTTGTGCTAATCACTTGTTGCTTCTTCCTACAAATTGTATCTCTCAGGAACTACTGTTTCTAATAAGTAGTTGGAAGTAAAAGCAGTAATCACATCCTTTTCAGAGTGTGTAGAAAAGGGATTTTGTACAAGGTTTGGAGAAGGGGTATTTTGGAAGAAGTGAAGTAGGTTCATTGCATAAGCGTATGTAGAGATAGTATAGAAGAGTAGAAATTGCTATAGTTGTTCAAAGAAAACAAAAAGAATTCAGCTTATTTGTTTAGTAATTGTAGAACCTAGGTAAGTGAAAAATTGCCAAATGGAGTAATTTCCTTCATAAGCTAGAGAGGTGTGCGTATGCATGATGTCCAAGTAGTTAGTATCCTATTTTTCCTGACCTATAACAGTTGAAACTGGACATCGGATTAATCTCACTCAAAATATGTTTCTCTTCCAATCTAGATGTTTAAATAATGAAAAGGAAAAGAAGTATTAACCTCTTCTGAGGCTAATGAATAAAGAAAAAGGCATGTTAATACTTTTGTCTGTCTCCTCATTGACATTTCCAAGTTAAAGATGAGTGGTTTTCTCTTATCTTTCTTAAATATATCCATCCTTCATCACTCCTGCATACTTGGTGCAAAAGCAGCAGGATGAGATTAACTGAATAATCAGCAGCAGTAGGTGTACATGACAGCTTGCTGCAGCAGCAGTTTTCTCTTGTTTTATTCTTTTTGGCACATAACCTAACTGCAGTAAAAAAAAAAAACCAAAGTAAATGATAAAAAAAAAAAACTCAGCTGTATCCTAGATATTTGGACTTCAGAACATGAAAAAAATATAAAACCCACATCTTTGTTTTAACTAGTAACTCAAATTTCCAAATTTCTTTTTTTTGTCTTTTTATTTTGAAGTGAAGTCAGGAGCTAGTAAAATGCTCTACTGATGTAATAAGATCAATTTTGGATATTCTCTTCTCATATAGAATTTAAGAACTTTGAACCATAGCTTTTGGGAAATAACATTTTGTGGAATTCTTTATATTTATTTGTAAGGGATTGAGTTGGATGAGGGGGTTGTGCCCATGGATTTTGAAGGGTCTTGAGAGTTGATGAATATGGTAAATGCTTGTCAAATGCAGGTAGGGTATTCTAGAGAGTTTCTCTTTGTGGAAGGAAGACCTTGGTAAAGTGGACAGTACTGTGTTTGGGATTTGGGGATGTCACCATATAAGTGACAAAAACAGACATGGATTTGGAAGACCTGAGTGGAAAAATCAGCCTTGAGGAGCAGAGGACACTTCAGATATTAATGTAAAAGTAGTGAGGAGACAGCATGTCAATGGGTACAGGTTGGAATCTTTTGGTGAATGACTGAATGAGAATCAATTGGGTGGTCTGTCTTTTCTTTTTGTGTTCTAGGATGTCTATTGTTTCAGTGTTGTCTTAGGTGTGGGAGCAGTTCTTTTTATCTTAAACTCTGTTAACTGTTAGTAGCTGTTGACAGTTGAAATCTCACTAATGTGAAATTGTAGCAATTCTCAATAATAGCAAGGCCTCGTGTTTATCTTGACTTGTAGGGTTCTCTTTACTTGTCATTCTAAGTGTTTCCTTCATATGTGAAGTGATTATCTTTGCATACATGAATTTAGTGCTCTAAGTTTTCATGTCATCCCTTCCAAAAGAAGCACACATTCCGAGCTTATAATAAGGTATTCTATATTCATGAAACATTTTTCATATATATATTTTGTGGGTTTCACATATTCTTCACTGAATATTGGATCATGTTGGTTTATAGGCATTTTTTTTTTATGATGGTTGGATGGTACTCATCAATTCAGGAGTATGAAATTTGATTCTTATTGCAAAGAAATAGATCTCAGAATGTAAGAGTGCTTATCTTGTTATAGTTAAGAAGCTATATCTGACTCGGGAGCTGAAATTTTTATACAAATGTTATCAAAGTGAAATTAAAATTACATAATGCTTGCTTATATAGATAGCAAAAAACCCAATTATTTCAAGAAAAAAAAAATCTCTGGTATACCACATGATAACTGAAAGTAAATGTAACTCATTTGGATGAAGAGAGAAAAAAATTACTTGATCCTTATATCCAGCTATATAATTAATTTTATGTCCAGTTTTACATATTAACATGGCTTAGATGAATACTTACTCTTCAAGCATTGATTTATGGCTAGATGCTCTTCTTCTTACCAATGTTTACCCGTTTTTCAAATAAGTTTTTTTTTTATTTCACACATCTTTGAAGGCACAGTGCTGGTAGGCAATTTGTTCACAAGGAATGACAACAAGCTTCATTGTTTGTAGCTCAACACTTTTCCATGCAAAGTGTAGAATGTAAGCATTTACATACAACACACAACAAACTTATTGCTGCTATCCACCAAATTAAACAAGGCACTGATCAGCTTCAGTAGAAGACACTTTCCTAAAGTCCTACACAATGAGACTGAACTCCAAACCATGCAACTGGGAAATGAGCTCCCCAACCGCATAACCCTGCTGTCATCATTATCATTTAATGTTCATTTTTCATGCTAGCATGGGTTGGATGGTTTGACTGAATCTGACTAGTCACAGGACTGCATTGAGTTCCAATATTGGCTTTGGTATGGTCTCTACAGCTGGATGCCCTTATTAATGCTAGTCACTTTACAGTGGGTTGGATGGTTTGACTGGATCTGACAAGTCACAGGACTGATGGGTTCCAGTATTGGCTTTAGCATGGTCTCTACAGCTGGATGCCCTTCTTAATGTCAGCCACTTTACAGTTTGTACTGGGTGCTTTTTAGCACTAGTGAGCTCACCAAGTAATTTGCAAGACAAGAAAGGAAAAAGAAAAAGCCTCTCCACTGATAGGGAGATGGTTTTGTGTGAGATGATGAAGGCTAAAGTATGATACAGGGACAAGCTCAAGTGTCTTGCTATAGGGGAGATACATGGCTAACCTGTGTTATATGAGGGTGGATGAGAGTAACTGGAAGGTATTTAACCCTTTAATATTCAGATTACTCTGTCAAATATAATGATTATTTATTCACATTGTTTTGAATTAAACATGTATTATCTTATAGCTTTGAGGTTTCAATAATGTGATAATGATTTTTAGAAAGGCATTGTATGGTGGATGTGAGAGTCCAGACCTGACCAGTTTCGACATAAAGCAGGTAGAATATTTTGACTGGATATGGCAAGTTTAAAAGCTAAAGAGTTAAAGACTGTGGAGATAGTATCAGTATTCTCTCAAAGTAAGAGGTGAGTATAAAGGAGAATATAGACTAGATTGGGGTGTGTGTATATGGAAATATATTTACATACACATAGCTATATGCAACTACAAACTTGTATAAACATATGCACATGCACATGCACATACTCCTCCATACTCTCTTGCATGCACATACAAACACTCTTACATACTCAAGCACATCTGTAAAGATACACACACCAAAAAGTTTCTTTAAAGACTAAGGCGACACACACACACACACACACACACACACACATCCAACTGTATAGAAACCATGCCAAAACACACAATTGGAGTCTGCCCAGCTCCTGTCAAACCTTCCAACCCATTCCAGCATAGAAAACAGATGTTAAATGATGATGATGAAATACATACACAAATAAAACACTGCATGCACATAACTGCATATACATATGTACATGACATACACTGAACTACATGAACGAAACAAAACTACACTGCATGTCTACATACAAGCAGATATACGTAGGCAATCACGTATACATATACATTCACAAACCTAGCATGACATATGCAGAATAAAACAAATTCACATATATTGTCATTCATAAACGTTTACAGATATGTTGACAAAAGTTGGAACGTGGGAATGTGCAAAAGTTTATTTATACATATCCAGATATGCTTATGCATACATGCAAGCATAGTAGATGCGCATATTTACCTATATGCTAATATACTCATACCGACTTGTGTATGCCTATATACATATACACACACATGCAACCACATGTACATACAAGAACACCTGAGTACAATTACATGTATGGTTGAGGCCTTGAGAGGCATTCACACTCCTGTGTAAGGATAAGTGCATCCTCACATTTAAAGGAATTGCTTTAGATGCAAGTAATAAACTGTAAAAACTTACACAAGTGAATTACATATATACAAATACAAATATGTATATAAAAATACACAGATGCATAAACATGTAAGTCCACATACAAGCATCAGTGTTGGAAAATTTGAAATTGTAATGGTAAAAGAATATGTACAAAATAGGCTGTTTATGGATGTAAAGGGTATGAAGAATATAATGAAAAACAGGAATTGTGCTAGTAAAATGGAAGTCAGTGGAATTCAAATTATGCATCATCTATGGACTCTGTTTTGTGAGCAGGCAAAATAGGGATTGATTATATGTAACATAGTTAAACCAGTTACTATCCATCGGATAGGAACTGGTTTAAAGAGAACCAACTGAAATCTACCAAGGTATATGTAATGTGCCTATAATAGGAATGTAGTATGTCGGGAGGTAGGCATTATGGAATGGTAGCTGGCCGAACAAAAAGGTGTTGCTGATTAAATGGCAGGAAGACTGTACGACAGAAAATAGATGAAGAAATTGAATTTGGAAAATAGTTTTGTAAGTGTGGAAATAAATCCTTTTAGATCATTCAAGGGTGAGCAGAATTATCTAGTTGGTAGAGAGAATGTTCATAGTATGAATTTTTCTTGTTCTAATTTCAAATTCAATAGTTGTAATTGTTGTGGCAGGATGTAGTATTTTTTAATGGACAATAAGGCATTTAAACCTGTATGTAGTTATGGATTCAGTATTGACCAGTCATTATACTTATACCATTGTCCTTTGTGCAAGATGAAGACGGAGAGCATTGTCATATCTCTCTATTTCTCTCTCCCTCTCTACCTTCATGTCTGAAGGTATGTTGGTTGTACATGATTTTGAAAGTATTTCCTGTCAAGCCTATATGACTTTGTGTTGTCCCTGTATAAGACCATAGCACACAATATGACACTTTTTAGATGGCATTTACTATTTAGTGGACACCTGTTACTGATGAGTCAATTTCCATTGTATTTCTGTGCATAAATGTGTGATGTGTGTGTGTGTGTGTATGTATATATATATATATATATATATATATATATATATATATATATATAT
>NC_068984.1:119048777-119059961 GCF_001194135.2 Octopus bimaculoides | reverse complement strand
ACATACATACACACATATATACACACACACACACACACACATACATACATACATACATATACACAAAGTGCATGGCTTAGTGGTTAGGGTATTCGGGTCATGAGTTTGATTCCTGGTGGCATGTTGTGCCTTTGTGCATGACACTTTATTTCATGTTGCTGGTCTTGTCACACTCTGTGTCACGCTGAATCTCTCTGAGAAGTATGTGAAGGGGTACACATGTTTGTGGAGTGCTCTGCCGCTTGCACATTAATCTCATGAGCAAGCTGTTCTGTTGATCAGATCAACCGGAACCCTCATTGTTGTAAGCGACGGCGTGGTGGTTATTATATCATCATCATCATCGTTTAACGTCTGCTTTCTATGCTAGCATGGGTTATAAATATAAGTATATATATATATATTTATGCTACCATACCTTGCACCCCAACATACCTACATGTTGATCATCTTCATCTCCCCATTCACTTCAGTCACCTCTTTTACTCATATTTCTCTATTCTTATCTCACCACCTATGATGCTTACAAATGATAGACCCCCTTACCATCGTATTTATCAAATTGCTTTACCCCGTCTTTGCTAGGCCTAAGCGTAAGAGTGCTTTGAACCAGCTGATAGAGGGAGTAAGAATAAATTCTTATTCCCTCTATCAGTACTACCACCCACCACTCTTTGGACTACATCTGTCACCTATCACCTCTATTGCACATCACACCGTTTTTAACATTGTCCCAATGAGTTTGACTACTTTCCTACTCCAAATTGCGAAAGCAAATGTAATATGAGAGTAATATGAAAATGACTTGCACACACTGATACACACAGACCCTGTACATGTGTGTACATAATGAAAGTATTGTAAAATATACACTGGTATATATTACACGTGGTGCAAATCTCATTTGATACTCAGTATTTGTGGTAGGGTGGAAAGATGCATTGTATCTAAAATAAGTCTGAGTAGCATCAGTGGTATGGTGCAAGTTACATAGACTGTCATTTTTTGGTAAAACTAACCTGTGTGTATGGACACTGTTTTTTTAAAATTTGTTTAGCTTTTTTATTTTAAATAAACCATGTAATATGGTGAATATATCATCATTTGTAGGTCTATTCCTCCTTGAAAAACATTCCACATAATTGAAAACTGTCATTTTTAAAATGGATACTCTTGTGTGTGTGTGTGTGTGTGTGTGTGTGTAATTGTGATATTTTTAATGCAGTCATGTGTCAGGTTATTGTTTCTCACATTATCTCTTTATTACACCGGAAGGAGAAAGCAGTGACGTACCTGAAAACAATGTAAAAGAGAAAGTGTTATAAAGAGTTAAAATAGGTAAGATGTGATTAAACTGAGCAAGAGGGAGAAATAACCAGCAGTCAGTAGCTTGTGGGACAGATTTTTTATTTTGCAATCAGACAGTGAAAGGTTAGCAAGAGAGGAGAACTAGAAAGAAAGCTCTATAATAAGGGTAGGGAATTAGAGAGGTAATGTGGTAGACTCAGAGGAGAGAGAATTTGTATGTATTGAAGTGTATGTGCATGAGGAAGTTGTTGAAAAATGAGAAGCAGAGGAAAATTTTAATTGAGAAAAATAAAATGCGATAAAAAATGAAATACAGATTTATGTGACTGAGTCAGTGATAACAATGATTGTGGATAAAAAGAATAACTGAAAGAGCACAAAAATGGAACAAGATGTGAAGATTACTAAAAGAAGTTAGAAATGAGTCCCTTCATTTTCAACAGGTGCCATGTTAGTATTTATGTCACCGGAGAAAATATTTGTAACCACTCTGAATTATAAAGCAGAGCATATATTTATCTATTCACATGCAAAAGCAGTATTTCTACATCTTTAGCATCATATGTATAAAGTACAAGAAAGCAAAGGAAACATTTTTTTTTTCTCATTATATGACCATCTCTCAAAGTATGGTAAATTCATTATTGAAGAACTAATCTATTTTCAGCAGTTCATAGATGATTCTTCAGTAAATATTAATGGAAGTATCAGCAATAATTCAATGATTCTAATTTTTTTTTAAATCATAAAAGACTGTAGTAAGATATTCTGTTTCTCCAAGAGACAAAGAGCATCCTTCTGTGGATAAATGTTTGATTATGAACCAATTGATTTTAATATTAATATTGTTAACGTTATCTTTTAAATTCCAGATGTAGTTGGGTGGTGAGGTGTATGTATTCTGGGGATTTTTTTGTAGTGTTTTCAGTGAGCGTGATATATTTTGTTTCACTATTTTTTGTAAGAAGGACTGTAACTTGTTTTACTGATGCTTTAGATACCTGTTGGCAACTATTAAGTGTAATATCTATGCAATTGACATATATACACAGACATGCACAGCTTATGTACTACACTGTGTAGTAGAAAAGTTTAACACTTTTGTCACCATATCTCTTTTGAAATAC
This sequence comes from Octopus bimaculoides, assembly GCF_001194135.2. Classification (NCBI taxonomy): domain Eukaryota; kingdom Metazoa; phylum Mollusca; class Cephalopoda; order Octopoda; family Octopodidae; genus Octopus; species Octopus bimaculoides. The sequence goes on along the minus strand of NC_068984.1, from coordinate 119,057,526 downwards.
AGTCTTTGTTTCAATTAATTATGAAAATAATAATGTTGTAAAATTACTTTCTCTTCATGAACTCTTTATCAATTAAACCGGCCATACCCGGTCCAAATACTCTACCTGTTTTATGGTCAAGATGACCAGATCTGGCATCACATACCTACCCTAGAATGTCATTCTAAAAATATGCAGTCACATCACTGAAATTTTAAAGGTACAAGACAATGCGTGAGTAATTCAAAATAATATGATTAAATAAGCATCACATTTGAGGAATAATCTGAATATTAAAGGGTTAAGTTGGTGTTTAGAAGATAAATTAGCTAGAAATCATCATAATGGAAAGTTTAGGTTTAGATCATTTAAAACTGGCACTTAATATCATAGAACCAGGGGCAGTTTCAGATGGGATGCTAACTTTTTCTTACCATATTTACGTAGACATACAGTGCTTTTGTTTCAACTTATTTTGAAAATAATAAAGAATTTAGTAAAATAATTTTATTATACTGGTGTTTGGAGCATACATGAAATTTTGATGGAAGGTTTTAATCAAGGTCTTTTTAAAACAACCCTGCTGGATCTTCAGTGAAAAGAATATGGTAACTAACTGAGAAAAAAATCAATCAATGTAGCCAGACAGTCTTATGTTGGTGCTCCTGAAACATACTAGTAATAGGATGCATCACAATTTTTAAGTAGTCATTAGTTAGATATGAAATTTGACTGATGGTAATCCATAATCCTCTGAAGCATCCTGATACCAAAGAAGTTCAGGCAGCTCCTAAGGGTCCTGGACATTGTTTAAGTTTTACAATCATAGAGCAGGATAGGGAGGACCAGAAACCTGAAGACCTGAACCTTTGTCCTCTTGCACAGATATCAGCAGCACCAAGTACCCTTGTCCAATGAGTCCACAACTGTACCTTCTTGTCCAAATCTTTTTAGGACTTCAGACTCACAGCTAATGCTGCTATGAATCTCACTGTTGAAAGAAGTGATGAGGTCAACATCTTTGACAATACCACCCGTAACAGACAGGTAAGGTGGAGTCCTCCAAGAAACCAGTAAAAGACTTCGTCTTTGTCTTGACCCAAAAGACTCTAAGGGCCAAGTGGTTTTGCTTTTTCACTCAGTGAAAAGACAGTGCTCCTTAAGACATCTAAAGACTCAGCAAGAATAACTGCATTATCAGCATAATCTAGGTCTGTAATCCTAGTTTCACCAATGAGTGCACCACAACTTCGAGCTACCATTCAGCCAAGTGTGGGTTGCCAGCTTATGTTGGTCGACCACTTGGCAGATGAAGTATCTCACAAAAATGAGCATTGACTAGGACTCTGTTCAATGGGTTGCCCAAGAGGACTGGGATATCAAAAAATGGTGAATGCAGCAACATGGCATGTGCCCCACACCTGACCTGGCATGATTTTAAAAATGTTGGTATCAAAACAGTTAATATAGATAACCAACAATTTATTACTTCAGTACTGTGTGAAGTAATGCATCTTATTCTCCTTGCACATTGAATAAATTTTAAGTATGATGTTTCTTTGTAATCAATTTTATATCAGCTTTTTGTTGCTTGAAGCAGTTGGTTGGGTTCTTTCTGACATGTATTGTGATCCATTATCATCTTCAAGACTAGCTTTTATCACTACCTGCATCTTCTTTAATCTTCCACCTCCACAGTCTCCTTTCGCTTGGACATACTGATATCCTGCTTTTTTTAAAATCATTTATTACCATCCATATGCATTCCATGTGTTTAGCAATGTATTGCTTGCACACTAAAATTGATTTCATTTGTACTCACTCTATCTCTCAACTTACCTGTACCGTGTTGTTCATGCACTTTAATATTACACATCCAGAGGGGCATGCTTACTTTTTTCTCTCCAACTTTTGCACAGCTGATGCATTTATTGCATACATCTCACTACTATGCAGCATCACACTTAATTTAAAAGCAACAGAACAATCTTTAGTCACTTGTTGCCAGTAGTAGTGATAGCTCTCTGAACTTTTTCCACTCTGTACTTATTTTAACTACTATGCTTTCAGAGCACTGTTTTTTACTGCTGATTTGGTTGCAAAGGTAACAGAAGTTCTCATTTACTTTTAACAGAGCCTCACAAGCTTTGGAAATGTTATTTGACTGGTGCTCTGTTTACTAACTAATGTGCATCTGCTGATTACTAAGTCTTTATTCACCATCAGCTGTCTTGTGTTCTCAGTACATATCTTGCATACCTATAATTCATGCTGTTTACACTGTACACACTCTGTATGTGGTGTGTCTTTATGCATTAGCTGTAAATCTACACAATTGACTGAAGAGCCTACAGTTTTGTATAAGGCACTTATGAAACTTACTTATAAATCACAAATTATCTCGTTATATGGCTGAAAATTTAATGAGTCTAGAGAGACTTCTATTGAAAATGTGTTGGAGTGTCATATAAATTTTGACAATATGCTTACTAGAATAACAGCTTAGAACTTTTTTAAAATCATTCTTACAGTCACAAGTCACTCTATACATAAGCATAAATGTGCATATATTCACGTACATATAATAGAATCATACTCTTTCATGTATACACATACACATGAGAAGCTGAATGAAAGATGCAAGAAAGAAATGTAATTTATTGTATGTAATTTATTGTATGTATTGTGCATGTTTTCCCTCTCTTATTGCACAAACTCATATTTGTGACTATTATACATTTAAACAAACTTGACATGTAAACTGGTATATCTTACATACTCTAAAGACATGTAATTTGAATGTATAAAACCACACACATATTGTAGACATACACAAGTATACACTTGTGTGTATGCTTAAAAAAATACATATGATGATATTTCACAGACAAATAAATGAAACATTTAAATAAACATATATACACACATGTATGAAAATGCACATGCATACGATACAGGTAAAATATGCATGGACAGCATACAATTAAGTATATGTACATATAATGTATGGTAGCACATGTATGTCTAAGATGCAAGTCCATACACTGCAATTTTGCAAATGCACTCATACCAGAAAAATTCATTGTAGTTAATGTACATAAACCTAGATAGAGTTCTATACAAATATGCTAACATGAATTTTTTTATACATGTGATATGTAGATCTACTGAAACTTGATAGAACATACAATACACTTTTTTATATAACATACATAATCATAAGAGTCTACAAATATGTAGTGCTTGCTTACCTCTTTCTTTCCATTCTTTACATATCCTCAGCATTCGATGTCCTTGTTTGACTACCCTCCCATATTACACTTCCTACAAACATTATACAATCTACTCTTTATTCACTCAGAGAGAAACCCCTTTTCTCTGCTGTGATGATAGCTCCCTAAACTTTTCCCTCCACTTCTTACTCGGGCTACAATACTGCTTCTTAGATCACTTAGGTAACAGAAGTTAGAATTCAGAAGAAAATACAGCAAATTATTGCTTACCTTTTTTTTTTAATAAACCATATTGCATGTAACAAAATTATAATAATTTGCTTTTCAAGCTGCTCATCCTTTAGATTGGATTTTTAAAGCCTTAAATTATGTTATTAGCATGTATTATTTGAAACCCACAATTCTAGGAAACTTTCCCAACACTGTACAGGAGCTTTTATTGTTAACTATTTCTGTGCATCTATACTAGATATGAAATTTTCCTTTCTTTGTTAGTCTTCCTATGTTCTTACTGTATCTGCCCCCTCTGCATCATTTACATTTCTTTTACAGAATATAATTCTGTTTCTTAATATTGAGTTTGGCCACTTAACAGTTGGCAATACAGTCTTCTTTCCTGCTAAGACTTTGTTCTTTGCAATACTTCATTTTTAGCCCATGTAATATTAGTGTATTAAACAACAGGGTATCTAAGATAACTTAAGAATTTCCATTTAAAATAAGTTTTACACTATACTTGCTGTATATGTCACAGTATTTTGAATAGATGAATGTTGGAAATGCACTACAGATGTTTCCTTTTAATTTGTAAACTGTCTTCTATTTTGCTCCACGAGACCAAGGATGTTAATATTCAAATTTTATATTTAGTGATTAAGATGACTTCTAGTTTTGGAGAAAGGAGGTTGGCCAAAATATATTAATATATATGGCATATCTGATGGTCCTTTGATCATCCTTGCTTTCATAACCTTAATTGTGCTTTCTACCATATAGCTACCAGCTTCAATAGCCAGTCCCTCTGGTGAATCTGTCTCTATTCTAGGTTTTGTACTCTGCTCCCCCATTTCATCCAATCTTTCTAGGTCTGTCTCATTACCCTATCAAGTGTACCATTCCACTACCATGTCACTTTGTGTAGTTGGTGCCTTGCATCAACCACAGGTTTAGTCAGGTTGTCTCATAGAAATATCCAATAGCCTGCTGTGTTATAGATATCTATCTATGCTTTCATCTTGGCCATGTGTCACCTAAAACTTCCTCTGAACTTACACCTGGCAGAGATATCTTTCATTATTTATAGCTGCCATCTTCAGATTGTCTTGAAACTCTGTTTAGTTCTTATTTACCTACCACTAGTTGCCGACCTTATTTCTTGATGAAAATGAAGTCTCTTTGGTGTCCGTGTCTGATTGGTAGGTGATGTTGCTCACCACTTAACTGAATTTAGTACTGAAAATGATTAGGTTATTTACATTATAAACTCAAAGAGCTTTCACCTCTCCTAATTCCTCATAACATATATATAGTGCCTGTGTATGCCGGAGTAGCCATCATGATGTTAACAAACAAGTTCATTAGTACCAGTTATGATAATCAAGTTGCTGTCAATTATTGGAAAGAATCCTAGATGTTGTGCATATATAGACAACTGTTGCCATGATGTTGCCCAAAAGTAACCCAAACTTAATTACTCTGTTACATACTCCAGCTATCTTCTACATTTCTCTGCCAACAATTGCAGTTGGCAAAATGTAATATAATGCAGTAAAATTTTCAATTTAATATATTTTGAAGGAATAAATTTTACACTTTTACAATATCATTTTTATTTCATTTAATATAATCTTTCATATTACATACACTTTAATTTTATATTCAAACAATGTATTAATCAAAAACAAAACGTTATCTACCTGAGTTTATTTGTTTTAAAATGGTTAAGTTGCTTTTGATATTCATTCTTTTAGTTTTAATTTTGATGTACTTTAGATTTTTCAGCTGCTAAACAAATATTTCTGATTTCTTTTAATATTATTTCTATAGTTTCTTTCATATCGTTTTACTATGTAGTCTTTTGATAAAACACTCTTTTACTTTTAATTTTGTAGGTGTTGTCTTTTGCTTAATTCTAACTTTAATAAATAGGAAAACCACAGCTGCAGGGCAATAACCTTTAAACCCAAACTTTAACAGGTTAGAGTTCTATAAAGTTGCCTGATGATTCCACATTGTCCATATGTTTGTTCTTAATCAATACAAAAAATATGAGCTAATTGCAAATAGAGGAATTGGTGGTACCTTTGAAGAGTAGGAGTTGAAGCATTTGTGTACTGACTCCACAGCCCTACATAGTAATGCAATCTTTGTATAACAGTAGCTGATATAAATGTTGGTTTGTTGGTTGGTTCCTCCTGTCATGCTTTACATTGTATAGGGAGAGGGGGAGAGAGAGTAAGAGATAGCATAAGGTGCTGGATGAGGCTCATACAGCCTTGGTGGTAGGCAATGTGTAACTGACTGCTATGCACATACAGGTACAGTGAAAGAAAAACTCAGAGGTAGGAAGAGAGGGAGTAAAGGACAATAGTTATGAAAGGAGTTACATAAATGAAAAATTGTTTTATGTAATTTTTAGGTAATAAATATTTTTCTTTTGAAAATTTGTATTTCATTATACAAATACCAAGAAATTGGATAAATTATAGTTGTATTTATACCATATTTCCTGATATTACCTGTGGTGATATACTTCCAAAATTACTCATCATGTGATAGGTACAAGTAAGATAATAAGTAAAGTAAACAATTAATAATTGTAAAATCCTTAGATCATTTTGAAAATCTCTCTTTCTCTGCCAGGAAGATGTAAATGTCATTGAATATTAAAGTGATCTTTTATTACTATTTGTATCCTGGTTTTAGAATAGGTCCTGCAATGTTACAAGAGGCAACTAAAACTGTTGGTGACAGAAAAGCAACTGGCTGTAAAACACCACTGCAGAAAATCTCCAACTCAGGCCAAATTGGAAAAGTACATGTAAAATGTTGATGAATGTTAATGTTAGTACATGACAAATAGCATAAATATATAAAACAAATAATTAACTTTTAAATAAAATTAATGGTTTGATTAAATTCATGACAACCCTCATTTCTGTATCAGTGTTACAACAGACACCCTCTCTCCATACTTTAAAACAAGTCCTTAATAGATGCTTGTGTAACTTTAAAAAAATTTTTTCCTGCTTGCCAATTCATGGCCTGTTTCAAATAAGTGTTATTGGGAGACAGAAAATCAAACTCTTGTGGCATTTGGTTCATGAAATTAGGACAGTGTGCTGGAGCAGTTCATACCAAGAAAACTCTTAAAGATATTATTCTTTTGAAATGGAGGTAAACACAGTAAAAAGTTGTTTACCTTAAATGTAAATGAATAATTGCAGTAAATAAATTCCTGGCAATCCAAGTCTTTGAGTAGAAAGCCCACTGAATGCCAAGCCTGTTCTTATTGATGTGGGCATTGCAGAATTATACATCAAGAGTGGTTTCTCCTTCAAATCCCCTGCAGCATTAGCTTATCCTTTAACTAACGTGCAAATAATCTGGTTCCTCTCCTGTGTGATGTAAGGTCCTCTTAAGCATTTTTTTCTTTTACTACAGAAAATAAAACGCCAGAAAGATAGATAAACTGATCCATAAACACATTGTGAGAGTATACACACATGTGTATGAGTACGTATATGTATGTAAATATATATATATATATATATATATATATATATATATATATTATAATAATAATAATATTAGGGATAAAAATCCAAATTTACAGGTAAAAACTCAATTAAATTCAATTTATCAAGAATTAAAATTAAATTAAGTTTCACAGTATATAATATATAAATATATAATTTAGAGAAAAGAACCAAAGTTCATGAACTCATCCATGAAAATCCACAGTCACATATACAAAAAATTAATAAGTAAATACACTAAAAAGAAGTATAATTTGCTTTGTATTTTATTATACTTCTTTTTAGTGTATTTACTTATTAATTTTTTCTATATGTGACTGTGGATTTTCATGGATGAGTTAATGAACTTTGGTTCTTTTCTCTAAATAATATATAAATATATATAGGTGTGTGTGTGCGTGCTTACATACATACACACACATAGGGATAATTGAAGACCTGAGAACAAGAAATTATCTTTCACAATCTCATAAAACTCAGCACTGATTTTGTCTGAATTGGCAGCTTTGCTAAACCTTACTGGTTTTAAATTCTACAAGCTTTATCTTGCTATCAGGGTTGATATTAGGACCATCTTTCTCAAGTTGCTTTACTTCCTGAATCAACAGTAATTGCTTTTTCTTTGATCCACACTAGTAAGAGATCCTTCCATCTCATTGGTATGTGAAGCATGAGTATTAAGTAAGCATATGCCTTTGGCCATAGATAAACAATACATATATCTAGATGTGCATACACACACACAGAGCTTCTTTCAGTTTTTATTGACCATATCAGCCTGGGGCTATAGTAAATGACACTTGCCTGTGATGCCATGAGGGCTGAACTCAAAACCTATTACAAATAACTTCTTAACCACACAGCTATGCCTGAAACTGCATGCATGTGTGCACGCGCACACACACACACACACACACACGTTTATTCTTGCTATCAAAAATGACTATTTTAAGAGGAGTAACCTGAAATTGGTAATTAAGTTGATGCCCATTATTTGATATAGACTTGTATAGTAAGAATAATTTAATTTTTATTGACAATACTTTGGATTGGATCCAAATAGAATTAGAGATGAGGGAAAGTTTTATATTGTTTTGAAGTTAAAACACTAAAAAGCTTCTGTATTTGATTGAAGGTTTTTCCCAATTATTTTATTAAATCATGGGTGAGCTTGTGTCACCAAAATGACAGTGATTCACTCATGCTTAAAGTTATTTCTTTTCACACATTATACACATTTTGATAGTAAGAAAGGCTTCATTATATACCAAGAACTAGTCTAGAGTGCTTGTAACAAATTTCACATGTTTCTGTCAAGTATTTTCAGGTCAGTGAGACTTGCCCTCTTCAGAGCATGTTTAGAGAGCATTCTTTATGGAGCTGACTCCTGGATTATGATGGAGCATCAAGTTCATTTTAATGGTACATACACTGGGCTTCTGATAGAGCTCAAAACCTCTTGTAGCATGAACACAAGACAGAGGAGATTTGTGGACACGTCCCACTCATTTCTATCATTCTTGCTCAGTGCAAAGTAAGCTTTGCTGGCCATTGCTATCTTGCTGAACAATAGGGCATATTTTGGAGATTTTGCACCCTAATATCATTCAACTATGTTGATGTTATTGGTAGATACACAACATAAAACTGAAAATCTTTCAAAGCTAATGAGAGACAAAGATTCCTGGATTAGCAGTGTGACACACATCTTGAAGTATGTCTATCCCTACATAAGTATGTATGTGTATATGTGTGTTGTTTGTATGTATATAAGTGTGT
>NC_068984.1:119047609-119048767 GCF_001194135.2 Octopus bimaculoides | reverse complement strand
TTATGTCTATATGCATGTGTATAATATATATATATATATATATATATATATATGTATATGTGCAGGTGTGGCTGTGTGGTAAGAAGCTGGCTTCCCAACCACATGGTTTCCAGGTTCAGTCCTATTGCATGGCACCTTGAGCAAGTGTCTTCTACTTTAGCCTCGGGCCAACCAAATCCTTGTGAGTGGATTTGATAGATGGAAACTGAAAGAAGCCTGTTGTGTGTGCATATATAATGTGTATCTATTTGTGTGTGCATCTTTGTGTGTTTGTCCCTCCCCCTTTGCATTGCAACTTCAATGCAAATAGGAAGTTCCTTGTTGGCACAGCCTATATTAGTGGTTTCTAAACTTTTATAATAGGAGTTACACTTAAGAGCAAATCAAAATATTTTGGCACTGTTGTATAAGAAGTTAAAAAATATCCTAGGAAAGAAGACATTTAATCATATAACTGTAAATGAATTAGGTGCAAAACCCTCCCTCCCCTTCTTTGAGTTGCAACATTGCTGTATTTCATATTATACTTTCAAATCTTAATCTGTACTTTTCTTGTTGGTGTGTTTATGTATCCGTAACTTAGAGGTTCATCAAAAAGACTGATAGAATAAGTATTAAGTTTACAAACGAATAAGTTCTGGGGTCAGTTTGTTCGACTTAAGGTGGTGCTTCAGCATGGCCACAGTCAAATGACTGAACCGAGTAAAAAGAATAGACGAATATATAATATATATTTATCTATATATATATACATATATGTGCGGGCGACACATGAAATCTTTCGAGCGGGATCGTTGCCAGTGCCCCTGGACTGGCTCATGTGCGGGTGACACATGAAATCTTTCCAGCGGGATCGTTGCCGGTGCCCCTGGGCTGGCTCTTGTGCGGGTGACACATGAAATTATTCGAGCGAGATCATTGCCAGTGCCCCTGGACTGGCTCTTGCGGGTGACACATGAAATTTCTTCGAGCGAGATCGTTGCCGGTGCCCCTGAACTGGCTCTTGTGTGGGGTTGTTGTAGGATTTTTCGAGCGAGATCGTTGCCGGTGCCCCTGAACTGGCTCTTGTGTGGAGTTGTTGTAGGATTTTTTGAGCGAGATCGTTGCCGGTGCCCCTGGGCTGGCTCTTGTGCGGGTGACACATGAGGTTTCTCGAGC
>NC_068984.1:119022571-119047457 GCF_001194135.2 Octopus bimaculoides | reverse complement strand
CACACACACACACACACACACACACGTATATGAAAGCAGAGTGAATTGTAGGCGTGTAACTTTGTTTTCTTTTCTGAAAAATTTCAAATAAATAGTCTTAGTTTTATATATGCTATTTGTAATGAGTTTCACTTTTTTTTTAAAAAGTGAAAATCCGAAATGCAAGCACTGCCTCAATTGCAAGTCCCTGTAAAAATATTTACATTGTCAAAAAATAGGTGTTTTCCAGGTCAAAACCATGAAATTGTTTTTTGATGTGTTATTTTAATGCTCACCAAGTATACACCCAATTAATTATACATGAGCTTGATGATTTGCACAAGAAACAGTTTTCATTGTAGTAAAAAAGTGTTTTGCGACAAACTCTCTTGGTACACCTCCATATATATCCAGCCTTATGATGCAGCTCTTAGACTCCTCACTCTCCTCTACAACCAAGATAGTCATATTCCATAATTTGGCAGAAAATCTGTTTATGTATTTATTTTTAATCATTATAATTTTCTTGCATTAATACTCACTACCCCTGAATAGCTGTGCTTTGCTTATGTTTATTAAGAATTTAATTAAAATATTTGGTGTTATTGTCACACTTGAGGATTTATAATGTCTAGCCGGAAATCTGCTGTTCACTGTTTTACATTCATTCTTTAATAGTTTTGTTTTGTTGGAAAAAATTTCAGTGTTTGTGTCTTGGAATTCACTTTTAATAAGGTGAATACTTTCACTTCCATATGGCAGCGCTTAAATGTCTTATTTTCAACAACACTAGGTTAATATGTTAACTAAATATTTTTAATGATGGTATTAGATTTGAACTGTCTGTAGTGTCTTCTACTTGAACCTGAGCTGACCAGTGTAATTAGGGAATTTGTTTGATGGAAACTGCTGGTAGTGTGTGTGTTGTGAATGTTTTTGAATGTTAATATTTCATGTGTATCATTGCTTGAGTGTACATGATGCTGATATCCCTTATTTTATTTTTTTCTTATTTTGCTACTTTAATGCAAATAGGAAGTTCCCTGTAGGCACAACCTATATTAGTGGTTTCTCAACTTTTATCACTGGAGTTGCACTTCAGAGCAAATTAAAATATGTTGGCACTGTTGTATAGGAAATTGAAAAATACCTTAGGAAAGAAGACAGTCATACGACTAAATGAATTAGGTGCAAAGCCATCCCTCGCCTTCCCTGAGTTGCAACATCGCTGTATTTCATATTATACTTTCAAATTTTGATCTGTATTTTTCTTTTTTTTCTTCTTTTTTTTCATAAAAATATAATTTCATTTAGCTACATTTTTTGGCATAGTAGTATGCCAAGTTGTATTTGTGAACCAGTGACCTATATTGAAATTTTCAGTTTCTTTTGACCAAAATGTCTTAGCATTTGATGAGAATCATATTTTATAAAATTTGCTCTTTTGTTCTGTTGCAAAATACAAGGGCAAAAAACCCTTTTGATTTGTAATTCATTCATATGTGAATACAGAAGTTACAATTAATAACTTAGAAGAACTATTTATGTTACACAAATCTACTATTGTGTATTTCTTTTTGACATCCTGGAAATTGCTGCATTTTTAATACTTGACTGCAATAGGCTCTTTTTTTACATAAACTGTTACAACTAATTTATATTTTATGATAGCTATTATGTGCTGGCATAGCTGTGTGGTTAAGAAGCTTCTCAATCACGTGATTTTAGGTTTAGTCCTAGTTGGGTAAGTGTTTTCTACTATAACTCCAGGCAAGCCAAAACCTTGTGAATGGATTTGGTGGACAGAAACTGAAATAAGGCAGTGAGCTGGCAGAAACATTAACACACTGGGTGAAATGCTTAACAGTATTTCGTCTGTGCTACATTCTGAGTTCATATTCCGCGGAGGTCGACTTTGCCTTTCATCCTTTCGGGGTTGATAAATTAAGTATCAGTTACGCACTGGGGTCGATGTAATCGACTTAATCCCTTTGTCTGTCCTCATTTGTCCCCTCTATGTTTAGCCCCTTGTGGGCAATAAAGAAATAAGAAACTGAAAGAAGCTTGTCATGTGTATGTGTGTATTTGTATTTCGCTTGTCTGAAGACTGGTTGTTCACAATGTCTGATGTCATTTGCTTGCAGTCTGCTTTAAAGCAAAATCCTGCCATCTTGACATGCCTTGCACAGTCTTTGTAAACAAAAGGCTCATTCATGCCGTGTTTGTTTCCAGTTCTCTGTTATCATATCCAGGCTGTTTGTTCAGTAGACTGGGAGATTGTTACCTTGCTTGGAAACAGACGGGGGTTGGTGACTGGACAAAAAGTACATTTAGGTAAAGTAGATATGAAAATGATGGTTTATTAACTTAGTTATTCTAAAATTACTAAGAGTTTCCATATTCTTAGGTAAATTTAAATATTAGATGAGATAGAAAGAAAGAAAAACATGAGCATTTTTTAAATCAATAATTTTGTTAATTGTGCAAGTAATGAAAAAAATAAGTGATAGATTGTTTGAGAAAATGTTTAATAATAATGACGGATTGTCTTTTAGTTGTATGGAACTTGCTCCTTTTTTTACATATCAAGCCTGGGCATTTCTGTGATGGCAATAGTAGGTTTATTTTGAGGTTTCTGAATTCTCGTTTTTGTTTCTAAGTTTGGAATTTCTTCTATAGATTTAGACAAATTCAGTTATGATAACTAGGTCTTTGGAGAACAGTAATATAGAGGAGGGAGCTGAGAATTGAGCTCTGGTTTATACCTACCTTCATGCTGAACACATTACCAAGTCTCACTTTGCCAACAGCATCTCTTTTCATGGCTTGCTCAGTCCCCCACAAGCCATTCATCTACACTGAGTGCAGGTTATTCTATGAAAGGCATACTCCATTTGATGTAGCAGCTTACTCTTAAGAACTTCTGTAGTTGTCTCAGGAGGAAGAAGGCATTGGTAGTAGCTTGAAATGCATCTCATCTAGATTTATGTTCTTCACCAGTTGTACTAGAATACTTTCAGTAATCTTCATAACAGTTTGATGCTTCTGTAGTTGTCTCTTTGGAATATCTCTTCTCCCCTTGATGATACCACTATGCCAGTCATTTTGTATGACAATTGTTTAACCGAGTGACAAATGTGTGGTCTACTTCATTTCAGCTACTGTTGCTAATGGTTTAGTTGACAGCTTTTATTTCTTCAGCTGCACTTTAAACTTCAGTGACTGGTTTTTCTGTTCAATCTGTGTAGGCTAGATCCTGTATTTCTCATGCTTTCTCTTCATTCATTTCCATATCTCTTTCTTTTCATTGTTAGGGAGGGTATGTGCACCACTATCATTCCATATACATTTCTTCCCAACTATGTCTTGTTTCACTTATTCACTGCTTTACAGTCCAGAGCACCTCATGACTCTGATCCTCATGTGATAGAACATGTGCAAACCTTTATTTTCAGTTTCTCCTTTTGCCAAGTATGTTATACTTCATATTTTAAATACATAAATACTTTGTTTTTCATAACATCATAATCCTTTGTTTTTCAGTAATAGCAGTTTCCGAAACTGTTCACTAAGCCTATCTTTCATTATCTTTCAGGTCCCTTTACAGACGTTGTGACAGCAAATTTAAAATTAATCAATCCCACATGCCGTGCAGTATGCTTCAAAGTGAAAACCACTGCACCAAAACGTTACTGTGTACGGCCCAACAGTGGCCTTATCAAACCTAAAGAACAAATGACTGTTGCAGGTAAATTTATTTCCATTGTAACTTATTTGATAATCTAAAGTAAAACTGTTTGTCTAGAAGATTTAAGTATTAATGATATGTATTTAATGTTCATTTGTTGTTAGTTATTTTTAAAATCAAATTTAATTTTCAAAATAAATTTCAGTTATGCTGCAGCCATTTGATTATGATCCTTCAGAGAAAAATAAACACAAATTTATGGTACAGACAATGTTCGCTCCTGATGGTGAAATAGAAAGCCAAGAAGCATTGGTAAGTGGTTATATTTTTGTATCTGTTATTAAGATAACATGACACAAATCTTTTCTGATCATGACCAGGATTTCATCCCTTTCTCAATGAAGTGTGAGTGGGACAAGTGGATGTTTTGAAGAAGTCAAATGACAAATACTTTTTTTTTTTATTTCACTTACACTGTTTAATTAAGGTTTGTCATGCTTGAACAGACATGATGAAAGGCATTCCAGTTTGACCATTGCTTTAATGGTATTAGGACTACATTTAATATATCATTTTCTTTTTTAATCCTTTGCCTGCCTTGTGTATCACATGTGACATATTTCCCTGGTATCTATGCATTGTATATGATACTCATTCCTAATTTTTTTTAACCACTAGAGTAACTTGGGTCTTAGGAAAAGAAAGCTTTATATTTCTCAGAATGTGTGAAATAAAAGTTAACTAAAAGTCTGATAACAAGTATGGGCATTTAGGACAAACTTATGAAAATGCTTTGAGCAGATGAACGGGTAAGACAATAGGGTGTGAGTAAGGGAAATCAGCTGCTATTTCTAGTATGTTGAATGACTACATAAAGACTATCGCATGAGGAAGGCTGGTCATTTGTACAAATGTCATGATATACTTTCATGTTCTTTCTAAAAGATTCTATGACAAATACTTTTATTGCTTTAATTAAATTCATATATGAGAGAAATAGGAAAAAGTGGTCATGTACAAAAGCATTTACTATATACTAATGAAAGACACTCTTGCACAAATATAAAATGTGGTTTATCAATTGGAAGAATATATTTTGTTACTTCATGAGATTCTAAAAGATATCGTCTGCTGAAAACTGGAGAACAGGAATGCTATAAACTTACAAGGAAGCAGCTTTAAAGATGGGCCTCATTGTCTCTTTCATGTAAAATCTCAGATCAGTTGAGATTCTTTCCAAGTCACAAGAAGATCGTTGACTTTAGTATCCCATTGATGATGATGACTGAACTGCTTGAGAGGAATGTTATCACTGATTTGCAAACTTCCTGATAGAACTTCCTTTCTGCTCATCTCTGAGTTATCTGCACTCAAAGCATCAGAATTTCTTGAATCACCTCCATATATTGATGGCAACAATCTACAGTGGATTGGAACAAACTGTTGGGAAGAAATATTAAAGCAACAACACTGAGATGCTTTTGACACCTTAATCTCTTAGAGAGTAACAACCCAGATTCATTTCTTTATTGATGTTCCTGGCAGTTCCAGAAAGATATATTTCACTTGAACACATGAGGAAGCCTCTAGTTGTTGCTGTTGAATCTACAAGGAACTGGCTGCATTGTTCTACAAAAGTGGTTACACAACTTTCCATATTCCAATTTCCATTGACAGGGATTCTGTTTGCAGTATTGATGTTCACAACAAACTGGCAAAAATAATTCGAGACTGATTTCACCTGTGTGAATGAAGCATCAGAAATGTTGAGGTATGTGTATGAAGCTGTTGATTGTGCATTTCATGGTCGTTTTCAAAATAGTTTATTTTTTGATCATGGCAAGATCATGGTGTCATTTTTCTAAGGGATTTTCGTCAGACATTTCCAAACTTATAGAAAACTGGCAGAGCTGCTATTGTGAACATAATTAGAACCCATTCTTCATTTTGGAAGAGTGACGAAACTGAAACTTGTGACTAAGAGATTACAGAATTGAAAGGAGAATGATTGAGCCGACTTTTCCGCTTTGTGTTGAAATAATGGAACAACTTGATATTGATGACATGATTGTGCTTCCAAATGACATTGAAATTGTATTGGATGAATGTGAAATGATAAATCAAGATTTGGAAGCCCATTGGATCTTTCAAATATCAGTATGAGCAATATTATCTCCCAATGATGATGTTGATTCTACAAATAAGGAATTATCAACATATTTGATGGGAAAATATCTTGTGACTGCACTGATGCCTGCAATGATAAAAACATTCTGTTCAATTATATAATGGAGTACCTGAGCAACTATATCTTTGGAGTGATATCACATACTGTGATAAAAGGACTTTGTTATAATGCAAATGCAAAGTTTAATTAAGATTATGGGACTTTGTAGTAGAACAAGAATTTGAATAGCCTACTTACATGAAGGCATGGTTGAGGACAACATTGTTACTGAAGGTGAAAACATTGTACTAAAAGTTCAACTGAGATCTAATATCACTTGGTTACTAACTACTATGCAGCTTCAAGTTCGAGTCATTCTTGTAAAGCATTTGTTGGGATTTCAATATCAATCATCGAGTAAAATAGGTTTTGTCAAGAACTGCAGAGTGCTGCAAGTATAGTGACATATTGTACAAATCATAGTATACATAAATGTTTACCTGTAGCTTTATCATCATTTAATGCCCATACCCATGCTGGTATAAATTGTACTGTTTGACAGGATCCAATGGGTCCATGGATTGCATCATGCTCCAGTATCTGCTTCAGCATGGTTTCTATGACTGGATGCGCTTCTTAATGCCATCCACTTTACAGCATGTACTGGACAGCTTTTCTCATGCTGCTACTGAGCTGGCTATACAGTTTGCAGGCCTATGAAACTTGAAGGGAGGAGTTCCATGCTAGCAGATGAGGGTTAAGATACGAGAGAGGGGGGCGGGGGTGGGAGCAGAGTAAATTCTCATTGTAGGGGAGCTACATGGCTACCTACATTTAGGAGAGAGGGAGAAATGAATTAGTAGTTGCTGCAAAGAGATAAATAATGGTGATGCAGTGTCCAAGTGGCACTTAAGGTAAGTAGAAGTGAGTGGGGGTGAGAAACTAGGTGTGGGTGGGAATTTGCATGAGTTATGTGTGTTTTGGGAGGCAGGTGATGGGAAATGAAGTGAGAGAGATAGGTAATGTCTATAGGGATTGGTAAAGGTTGAATCCTGGATGCAGGAATGGCCAAAGGTCAGTGGACATGGAGAACACAGGAGAGATGACGCGTTTGGGTAGACTACAGAGGAGTGGGGAGTGAGAATCGGGTGTAGTGCAGGAGGATAGATTTCAGTGGTCTAGTGTGGGGGATGAAGAGATCACTGTAACATGTAGGTGTAGAGAACAATATTAATGGATGAGAAGATGTGGTATCAGGGATGGGAGGAGCTGCAGTGGAAGAGTTGTTGGTGGGTATGAGTAGGAGATTGGGTGAGAGGTTCATTTGTGCACATAGTTAAAAAAAAAAGTACGCTAACTGTACTTCCAGAAGTCAGTTTTGCCATGATAAAGTAAATCTTAAGTATCACACATATAACCAAACTTCTCAGTCCTTTGTCATCTCCTGTGTGAGGCTCAGGATCCTGAGGTCAGCCTTTGCTTTTCTTTCATGTCTTTCTGGGTCTCCATTGCTCACAAACTCCAGCCACATTTATTGATTGGCACTTTATACAACCAAATCAGCACATGTTCATACCATTGCAGTCTACTTTAATGCACACTACATCTGCAATTCTAACACAAACCTCATACAATTTGCCTATCACTCTGTAGAAAAAAGATCTTTGTTGCCAGCAGTTATAATAGCTCCCTGAACTGTCTCTAAACTGTTTCTCTAAACTTCCATTAAGGCATGGCTCAAACAGTATTCATCGACAAAGATTTTTCTATGACTGGATGCCCTTCCTGCTGCCAGCCTTCAACATGTTTTTTCATGGCTGGACATGTTTTCTTGGAACAACACTGCTTGTAAGATAGTGGTCCTTTTTATTTAACATTCATTGTGTGAAATCAAGATAAAGGGACACACACATGCATACACGTTTGGCTTCCTACAGTTATGTTTGGATTTCTACAGTTTTCATATACCAAATCTACTCTCAAGGCTTTGAGGCTTTGATCAGCCCAGAACTATAGTATAAGACTCTTGCTTAAAGTGCCTCACAGTGGGACGGAGCCAGATCCCTGTGGAAACTTGTCAACCAAATTTTGGAAGCCCATCAGATCTTTCAAATTTCAGTGTGAGCAATATTATATCCATCAATGATGTTGATCCTACAAATGAGGAATTAACATATTTGATGGGAAAATATTTTCTTGTGAATGCATTGATGCCTGAAATGGTGAAAACATTCTGTTCAGTTATGATAGTGCCTGAGCAGCTATATATAAATTTATACATGCATGCATATTTTTTTTTTTTTATCAATGACAATTTGCTGAGCAAAGTGATAGTGGGTACACTTGTTTATTATAATATATATTCTTTTTAAATACTTCAAATTATGTAAATATCTACTTGTATTTTTTGTTTCCTGATTTCTTATGAACTAAGTATATGTTCAGAATATTTTGAGTGTTTTTATATAGATGTGTATTTTTTTCAGAATTTTTAAGATTCCAACTTAATTTATTTTTCAGTGGAAAGATGTTTCCCCTGAGAACTTGATGGATTCTAAACTTAAGTGTGTGTTTGAAATGCCTCCTGTAGAAGTAAGTAAAGTTTTCAGAAAAAAAAAAAATTTTCTTTTTTAGATTTATAAGAAGTCTTACAATCAATAAACCTCAGATTCCTTTTTAGAGCCAGGAAAAATGCTATAAACAGTCACAACCCATACACAAAGGATAAGTATATCTTAAACCAGAGGATTGCTGAAACACCTAGGAAGATGTCCTGTTGTCCTTTCTAGAGACCCATACATTTTGGACAAACATAAAAAAAAATGCTGTCTGCCTAATTGTCAATTGCTGACACTCCTCAATCACATGTTCACCATTGACCTGTTTTCCTTGTCCCTGCTACCTAGGTTTGTCCAATCCTTTTAACTTACTGATTAAATATCAACTCCAGCTAAAGTCTCTATTTGAACTCTCTTCCCTTATTTTTGCCCTGCCCCTACTCTACTCCAGATTTTGTACTAAATACTTAGCCTCATCTTTTTTTTCCTCTGAGCTGCAGCTTTCTGACCTTTTCTACTTATTCTTGTTTTCTTGGCAATCACTAACTTGCAAGGTTTTAACCCTTTTGTTACTATATTTCTAATTAGAACACACTTTGTGTAAAATTCTAAAATAATTGTGAATTTAGACCAGTTTCATAAGACAACAATTGACGTGAATGTGGTTTTTGGAACGCAACAAAATATTCAATAAATTTATTAAATAATTTTTCCCACAAAGCGAATCTTGTTACTGATAAATTTGACAAAATGTGAAATTTATTAAAATTTTGTTTGAATATCACCTTACTAAGTAAGTTATTAACTAATTATATTAGTTAGCTATATAATATGAAAATGAAGAGGAATTGGACACAGGTATACCCAAAATGTTGAAATTTGAAGATCAAATAAATTAACCTGCACATAACAAAGTAAAATAAATTCATGCAGGTAAATACACACAATCACAATTTGTCACTCATTTTGCTGGTCAATTAGAATTACAGGTAAAAAAAAAGAAGATAAATTTGAAATGATATTTTATAAAATCAAATTATATCTAAATGGGTGGGTGCACCTAAAAATTGATAAAGATAGCTTTTATTTATTGCACCCATATCTATAAATGGGATATTTTTCTACTTAGAGCATTGTATTTCCTCAATATTAAACTGTATTTATTTAGCCCCCCCCCCTTCTAAAAATAAATTGCAGTTTAAATTAAAAAAAAAATTTTTTTGTTAACAGAGGTTATGCACAGATACTTGAATTCTATTTTGAAATTAGAATGAAATGATATTGTTTTAGATGGGGTCAGGTGAAATATTAAAACCCGGAAAAACAGGAAAAGTATATTATGCAACGAACCATTTCTTATATTAATTTAATTGGTTATAATCAAACAGTATTTCCATTTTCTTGTCTTTTTTCCAATTTGAATATTTTAATGTATAAATTCCATAAAAAGAAAACAAAATATAAACACAGTTATTATGTACTGTAGCAAAGAGACTCTGCATAGAACAAATAATAGTGGTAGACTGGTTCACATTACTGGCTAAATGAATTACTGCATGATTTTAGACAGATATATTGAACTATTAGAAAATCCTACTCTGTTGCATTTAAAATTTAGACATTGAATTGTTAAAAAATAATGTTAAACATTTGTTTCTATTAATGTTCTACAATTGCAAAGGATAAATTAAAAAAATTATGAATTGATCGAAAAATATAACACTGGATGCACAAATGGCATGGATATTACAATTTTCAATTTTAAACTACTCAAAAGTAGGTCTCCATCTGTTATGTGGTATGACCATAGTGAACATGAATTCACTTCTAGATATTAACAAAAGTAATAAAAACCATTAACCTGCAGATTCATTTTAACTGACAAAGTGGTAAGATTCAGTAACTTACCATTTTCAAAATGAAATAGAATTTTGCAACAAAAATTAGGTTTAATCACATGTAATGTAGAAAAAGGGCATACATCTTAGGTATCACTTTTTTCTCTTTTTTTTAATAAGACATTCGTTCAAGTTCTTTTCCTTTTGATTTCTAACTTGGCACAATGCCTTGTATCATTAAGAAGACTAAGTCTAGTGGAAGTCAATGTCTCCAATTGATACTTTCCATCTTGATGATCTGCAAGTTTGCTGTAAAAGTGGGTTTGCAAATGAAGAAATTGATGTTGGGTATGATAGTGCAGACATTAGAAATGTATAAGATAAAAATGCCAGTTAACATAAATAGCAACATGTAAACTCTACTTGGAGTTGTTCAGTCAGTGATAGATTTAGTGTTACTTTTCAGTGTTTATACTGAAGCAGTCTTGTTCTATGATAGTAAGGTATATAGCAAACGGGAAACGTAATAGATGTTGGAAATCACTCTCTTCCACAATTTGCATTTGGAGTTCATTCTCCACTAAGTGTATGTATGTATATATGATTGCTAAGAGCACAGACTTTCTCAGCTGATAAAAGTTTATGTTCAAAAATATTTTGATTGGATATGCTTTGAATTATAAAAATGAAGCTACAGAGCTTAGCCAAAGACATAGATTTCACAAATTAATGACCTGGCCAGGTGCAATATTACAATATTTCCGACAATCATTGCTCACTGTACCAGGTCACATTGAGCTGGAAACTTTGGAAAATGTGATGTTACAATACAGTTATTCACTGAGTGCATTGGTCACCTTGGGTCGCTTTTAGAAATGGGCCAAGAGTAGACAGGATTCCAACAAAAATGTAGGAAAATGGCAAAGAGAAACATTGTATGTAGTCCTTGTTGACTTAAACTTTTGGTTGGGCTTGTGGCAGATGTTAAGAAGGCTCAGATTTAATGACATCCGATAAACACTGGTAAAAGTGCTCAGGCCATCCTGGTCTGTCCCAGCTTTACACAGTTTGGATGGCTGTGTGCTTTGTCAGTGATGTTTGAGAAAGCATGCTGTAAAGTAAATGTATACTGAAGATACTTGATGCTAATCTGCTTAAAGTATTGTACCTGAAAGCTATGACAAATACCATCTATGTTAGTAAGAGAATTGTTGTTCACTGAAGTTCATATCCTTATCTTTGTTAGT
Organism: Octopus bimaculoides; assembly: GCF_001194135.2. Taxonomy (NCBI): domain Eukaryota; kingdom Metazoa; phylum Mollusca; class Cephalopoda; order Octopoda; family Octopodidae; genus Octopus; species Octopus bimaculoides. The sequence continues at coordinate 119,035,980 of NC_068984.1, read as the reverse complement.
GTAATTACAAAGTTTAATTCTTTGCCAGCCAAATCCGGATTCAATCCAAGTGGCACAGCTTGAATACAGTCATCATTAGATGGCAGGGTCTGGCAGAGGTCAGCCAATTACAAACGATGGTATGTCAACTCATTGATGAACTCAATCACAGGATGAGCAGGGCCAGCTCAGCATTTGGAAGGTTGAAAGAGTAACAAGCATGTGTTGACTCAAATGAAGCACAAAGTATGCCAGGCAATAATATTATTCACTCTATTATAGAGGTTGCATGCATGAATAATGATTAAAAAAAACTGCATGCATTTCAGGTCATGAAAAGATAAGGTTGCAAATATCCTCAGTCTTATAGAAAGCCAATCTTCTGAACATTGTAGAAATATTGGTACATTTAAGTCTCCACTAGTTTTGGCATGTTAGTTACCAGGATAGTCTAATAATAGTTACCTGGGTAATACTAGAGAAACTAGGGTGGACCCCAGTTTGAGATACATGGCTAAACATAACTTGAGAGATTTGACATGATACTCATGGCAGCTATGAGCAGAAAGCACTGGAAGTGGTAGATTTACTTCTAACTCTTGACGTTTCCTATGGACAGTCATCATCAACTATTAGTGGTCATGTATGTTTGTAACTCCATAAATCATTTTACTGGATAAGTTTTAAGAAAAATGCCTGTGGAAAATGATGTAACGCTCTAACAGAATAGTTGGCTTAATTCTCTGAGTAGAACAAGATCCAACTCATTTGGTATTGTGATACTTGACTGCTAGATAGATATGGATGTTCTCTCTAGTGGTTATAACTCCAAAAGTATAGAATTTAGTCATGCTGTGAAAAGTAAACAGTGGTTACACCACAGATTTAGCTATTTATAGTATATACAGGCTTTTCAGCTATTTCTAATTTATATAGACTTAGCTATTTATAGTGTATGCAGAGTTGTTTATAGATTTAGCTATTTATACTGTATATAGATATAGCTATTTATAGTGTATACTAACTTGTTTATGGCTATTTATAGTGTATTTAGACTGTTTATAGGTTATTTATAATGTTGGTGCAGGCATGGCTGTGTGGTAAGAAGTTTGCTTTCCAACCACATGGTTCTAAGTTCAATCCCACTGTATGGCACCTTAGGCAAGCATCTGCTATAGCACTGAGCTGACCAGTGGTAGAAACTGGTAGAAGCCTTTTGTATGTGCGTATGATAGAGTCTCTCCTTGCCTGAACCTCATGTAATGGTTATAAACGAATGTCACTGTCATGCATGCAGTGTCCTTCATTCCCAATCCTCCATAAAAACATGTCTGGTTATGGAGAAAACTACTTTACTTTTCAGTGGGGCTAAATTGTATACTTGGTAAAATGGTAATAAAATGAAAATGGCATCAAACATCGGAAACTAGAAAAGAGTATGCTATAAATACTTTGTGAATATATTTAAGATAGAGTTAGACTTACATCATGTTTTTGCTGCTGTTACTAACATTGTTAAAAATAACCAGCCTCTAACATTGTTACAAATAACCAGTTTCTAACCGCTTTATAAAAAGTTTCATCCTAAGTGTTTAAAATACTAAATACAATGCATGATGTAATGGTTGTTATTTGCTAAGTATATCAGTACTTTTGCAAATGGCGGAACGTTTACTTAAAACTGGTATGATTAAACTATGCATGTTTTTAATCTACCCTGTGTTGTGCAAGAAACTGAAATGTTGTGCTCCTTTTCCCCATCATCTAGAACAATGTGGAGGTGCTGGAAGAGGCAGTTAACCAAACTAATGCGAAACATGCACAGCAAGAGCGACAGGCATCTCCTAAAGTAAGTTTTAAAACTGTAGGTATATTTTTGGAAATTTTGTTGGCACCTTCTAATTATTATCGTTGATTTTTATCTTAATTACAAAATTGTGAATTTTTGTTTCATTTACATGTAAATAGAAAAAACAATCCTATGTTGTCACCATAGCTTATTTTAACATTTTTAGTAAATATGTTGCTGTTTATTTTAGCTAACTTCTTTTCAGGGATCTTAAAACATATCGAAAAGGTTAATTAGAATTGATAAGTGCAATCCTCTCACTTAGGAGCACTAGGTCCTTAAATTAGCTTCTGTTCTAATTTCTCAAAATATGAAAACAATTCTATGCCTCAACCTCTTTTATTTAGCTTCTTATTTATTATTATTATTATCATCTTTTTGTTCCACATTTCTAAATTGATAGTTTACACGAACCTTTCTGATTATATCTGTCTTCAGTCATTCAATTGAAGACACCCACTTTAATTTTGCACATTCAGTCAGTATCTTGCTTTTGAAATTTTACTTTTGCAAAGTTGTTGCCCTTGATATCAGCAAACTTTTCTACCTTGTATGGCATAAAATAAAAATGACAATGCTACTCTTTTTCTATTAACTCCTTCAGCTGAAGCTTCCTAACGAATCACTTGGTAATTTTGTTTCATGTATTATCTAACTAACTTTCTTTCATCAACACCATACCTCTGCTTCCTTTGTGCCACCCTACTATCAGTTTTTACATACCAACCTCGCCCACACAATCTAGGCATCTATCATAATGGAGACTGCAATTTTCTTGCAAAAGTTGTTGTTCTCAAAACAGACATTTTCATGTTTCGGTAAAATAAAATTTCAACATCCTCTCTGCAAATGAACAGTGCACAACATGACTGTTTTCTTTAAAGACTCTACACCTCACAGTTTCCAATCTCTTACAGAGAGGCTCTGAATTACTTCTGAAGGAGTTTAAGTTGGAACATTGAAAATTTGTTTTAGTACCTGAAATAATTTCAACCTTGAACAACTGCTAACTCTGTTAAAAATAGATATACTCTACACTACAAAAATGTCTACAGATTTTGATGGGATATCTGCTGTTTGTAGACTTGGTCTTTTCTACCTAATAGTGGCATTTGCTTACCACTGACTGGCCTACTATCAAATTTCTGGACTCATCTACACTTGAAATGCATTTAATATGCTAATCCCCCTTCTATACCAACTCCTGTATCCTGAGAACTCTTTTCCTGACTATTTTTATTTCCTCCAACTACAATCTTGTCACAGTTCAAATTAATCATCATTCAATACTCTTCGTGTAAGAAGCCTTAAGATACATCTTTAAAAACAAAATGACATTAAATATATTAATGTATTGCCATTTGTTTGTATTGTACTTTTTTCACCAGATGTTAAAAGAAATGATAGCCTTGTTAGATTCAAGTTTTTAATGCTTATTGCAGCTTTACTCCATGTCAGTATTTGTGTACTTTCTTTCCGTTTTTAATGTCAGATTTATATTTTGTGAGAATAAAACAGTGAAACTGTCTTTCACTGTAGTTCCAATAAAAGTATATGCTTGTGTTTAAGTGTATATTAGAGTATCCAATGAGGCTTTTTGTGTTGATATTGCTAAGTTTGGGCTATATAGACAATGTTGATAAATGTTTTTCTGATTGAGGTTAATATTGATATTCCAAACCTGACCACTTTTCTACAAGCAGGCACTTAATAGTGGTCTTGGCTTCTTGCAATGTTGGCAGATTTAAAAAAAATTATTTTTGCCAACTAGCAAAACACAACATAGCCACAAAACAAAATATTTTTGAGAACTTTCTTTCAAAGTTTGATATGGTATGATGTTCACCATTAGATTGAGTTGTTCAGTAAAGTCATGTTTAACAGTAGCATGTGTTTGATACAACTAAAAGGCCCGATTATCATAGTAGGCCGATGCTAGTATTCTGGCTCAATTTCTGGCATCACAAAAGTTGAGATTAGTAGTGGTATGTCAAGACATTCTGGGAATGTTGCACATTAACATTTATAGGTTGCCAGATCAACTCTTGCAGTTGCATTCTTGACAAAGAGTCTTAGATAGTGTACAAATGAAGGGTTACCTTCTGATTTGCTTTGTCAGTGAACCAGGAAAAGTTTTTTTTTTTTTTTTTTTTTGCTGCACATGTATTTTTGGATTTGCTGTAATGCGTCTCAAGAAATTTATAGCAGAAGCATATTTTGGGCAGTTTTGAGTTCGATTGAAATTCTCAATGAAAATGAATGGGAGAAGTAAATCAAGGCTGTCATGTGTGAGTCAATTTTTATGTGACATCATGGCAAACTCTGCCTGACTTTGTCGGTGTAAAAGTTGCAAAAGTTCAACTCTGGTTGCATCAGTTGTATCTTGTACAGCAATATTGCAGCTGAATTTGAGTTGGAAGTTGACATTGCTATAGCCCACCATTTGAACAAAAACAGAAATAAAAGTGTTAAAATTCTTTCCATTTTACAAAGATGAAATAAATGATTGCATTATTAGACTTTGATTTTCAAAGATTTTTGCAACATTATTGTATGACCTCAACATTGATGTAGCTTCTCTCATCTTTAGCTCCAAATTGTCAGAACAAAGTACTGAAGCTGACTTTGTCTCTTTTCCTGATTCAGTACAAATTAAATGTTAATGCACGTGTATTTATCACATTGTCTTGATATAAATATATTTTAGGTGGTGGGACTGTTAAGATTACCTTGTATGTTTATTGTAACTAAAAATGTTTCAATCTCCAACCATTTTCTAGAAAACTACTGTGTGTATTTATATATGAAAACAGTGGGTTGGCAGGAGTGGAGGAAAGCATTTGCATGAAAACTTTCATGCTTTCTTCATTAAAATGAATTAAGATGGCATCAGACATATTTATTAAAATAAATAGAAACATTTACAAAGGGAACCATATTTTTTCTTTTTTTTTGCTTAATGTCTATTTCACAATTATTGAAATGTAATATATATTTTAGCTCACAATTTGTGAGAATTCCATCAAGTATGTTTATCATGATACTGAAATAAAAGCCCTCATAATTTGCACTGTACCCTGTTATATGTAATTTTGCTTTTGAGTGAAATACAATATAATGTTTCACAGGATGGGGAAGTAAGATCACTTTAAAATAGTCAGGGTGTGAACTATATTCATAATTGAATATAAACATTTTTGAACTGCTAAGATATTGTAATATAATACTAGTTTTTGCTGAAATAGATGTAAATGCTTTGAGTAAATGAAACCTGCAGTGATTTCATTTACCGCTTATAATACCATAGTAAATTTATATTACTCTTGTATAAAAATGTTGGTTAAAGATGGAGTGAGTGTATACTGTTTGTAAAAAGATTTAATTTTGGAGTGTCAAATTCTATAGTTGCTATCAAATGTGGTCAGCTAAATTTTAAATGGTCAAGAAAAAAAAAAAAAAATGCTTATCTGGGTTAAAAGGAAATTAAAATATGGTTTGACTGAATAAGTTTAGCATTGATAGTTTTGATAGGTCTATAAATTTATTTTCATGAGTGTTTTGTTGGTGAAATGCCAATCACCACATCATGACTAATGCTTGATTCCTATTTCTTAACTTGATACGTAGTACTAGTCAGGCAATTAGTTGGAAATGGGCTATGGAAATGCTGCTGACTGCTTGATTGCAACTGCCTCAGCAGCGGCTGGAGATGTTTTCCAATATAGCATCCTTTGGGATTTTGTGTGAATTTCATTTATTTTATCCTAAATTTTTCTATTACTCTGTCATGCTTTATGTCCTTGTTTTCATTTTTTATCCCTTTATTGCTGTTCAGAATCATTGCATCTCAGAAAATATAGATTTATAGTTGTTAAAGGCTGTAGAGTAAGTTCCTGTGTTCAAGGATTGTAACATGACCTACACTGACATATGTACTTTATTTCAATCATTTAACCATTACTAAAGTTATTAATGGAGAAATTGTTGCTTCTAATTTTTTTGCAATTATAAGTGTCAACAACCCTTGTATCCTCTATGGCAGAGATTATTTATCATAATAGAAATGATATATTGTGAAAGTTAAAAATGAGCATGTTTGCAAGTCCGTTGAATATATATATACTTCAACCTTCTTGACTATAACAAAATGTCAGAGTCCAAAAGGTATATGTCATTTATGATATCTTTAATAGAGGTTACATCAAGTTTTCTAAAATGGCTAAGATTTGGTGCTTATTCTATTTTTGTCTCTGAAAAGAAATTATAATATTCAATGTAACAACTTCATTGTGCTTATTTTATGATTCTCATTATCATATATTGAATATCTTGTGCATCACTTAAAAAAATTTTGATTTTTCTGCATTTTGTTCAAGTGGCCATTATGTGAAAATATAGTTAAGATTGTTTTTGAATTTTTATCTGAATGGGTTTGAATAATTTTTGTAAATCGTTAAGTTCTAAAAGATTTTTTTAAAAAATGGTAATAATAATAACAACAATCTGTTGTAACATTTATTGAATGGTTGTACACAACAGTTTATCTTGATCACTTCATTTGTAAAAATCTACAATTTCTTAGAACTGGCTCTGCTTTACGTATTTTCTTGTTATGTATGAATATGTTTCACACAAAATACTGAATCTATTTGCATTATATTAATAACTCCTCTTATAGAAAACAACTGATACTTTTAATATCCACTTTCTTTTCTGGCTCATTTGTACTTGTCTCTTTTTTTTTTTTGCACACTCAGTTATTATACTCACATTATTCCATATTTCTTTCAGGCACTCCTTCGACATTAGTAACCCATATGTCATATAATATGCTTTTCATCCATTTATGTTTTCATAGTTAAAAGAGGGCTGTACCGTAAACTTTTCCCATTTGTTTGCATCTAATACAGGATATCTACATTGATTAGATGTGTTATCTTATTTAGTCATGGGAAGAAGGGCAGCACCCTTGATCTTATTTTGCTGGCTCTGAGACAAGCAAGATGAAGCTTTGACTTATGGGTTGATACAATAGTAAGCAGCATGATATCTTGTCTGAATGCTGAAAGCACTTATAGGTCAGGTGGATCAACTGGGTGATGGACTGGCTCTTTTACTCAGAATTAAGTACACTTCATCTGATGGCTTATCATCTGCTCAGTTTTACTCATGACTTTTGCACAAGACACTGCTCAGTGCTGTGCATTCGTATTAGCGTGGAACCATGTGATTGTGAAACATACTTCTGGACACCTGAGTTAGAGCCTAGCATGATGTTACTAATTTTAAGATTTGACTTATATTACACATTAGTGTTAGATGACAACAATAATGAAACCGATGACTTATGCACCCACCCTACAACCCCTTTCCCAAAAATGGCAATGCAGGCCCTGCTGTCATTAGTGCAGCTGCTCTTAGTAGCTTAATACTCCTTTTTCTGTAACTACATCGTAGAGAAAACCTCACTTTCAGCTGAGACTATGACTGTGAGCTTAACTCTGTTGACAATGAGAACAACATTTATGCCTAACCACCTTAGACTGTTGTCCTTACTGCAGACAGCCTCTAAAAATAAAAAAAATCTTCCCCACCAAAATAGTATTAAGAAAAAAAGTAAATGTCAACTCCACAAACCAGAATGATGGTTGCCAATGTGGAGAGGAGTTATTGGATGAAAAACTGGTGCAGGTCAGAGAAGACTCTCTAGTCCTGTTGCAGGTATCTTTAGAGCTAGTAAAATGTGCCTAGCCCCTGTTGTAAAGTGGTTGATGATAGGAGGGGCATTCGACTGTAAAACATGATATACTCTTCAATGACTGATAGTCTTCTCTATTGGTATATGTCTCATGTGACAGAGCCATGACAAGTAACAAGATACTATTGTCTAAACCATGTCAGCATGGAGAAATGGATGAAAATTGATGTTTGTGATATTTGATACTGTTTCGTGTTTTAAATGCAGTATGCTGAACAAATTAAATTTCAATTATTTTTAAAACAGTTTAACTATCAAAGCATTTCCTATGATGGCAGTGTTCTTTATGTCTGTAGATTGATAAATTATATACTAGTGTTGTGCTAAATTAGTGCTGTAGCCTGAAGGGTCAAAATATTCACCTTGTGTTTGGTGAAGTAAATTATGATGAGAAATGAGCTCTTAATTAGAAATCTGAATTTTAGTTATTTGTATGCTTAAAGCTTGTAACTTGCAAACATGATTAAATACCTATTCCCATTAGAACAGTCAAAATTGGTAAAGTATTAAGGTATTAGGCAACTAGCTCATGACTAAGAAGTTTCTATTTCACTGCATGTGTTTCTTTGTTTTTTTCTGGAAAAGATAATTTACTTGCTTCAGTTCATTTATAGCTGAAAAGGCACCAGGCTTTCTAAGATGTTGCCTACAATAGAATAAGCACCCTGTTTAAGAGAATCTCTCTCATCTGCTTAACATACAAAAACTGAAGTTAAGAACAATCTCTAGGCTTTAATGACCAACAAAGAGTTCAGTTTTTAAATATTTATCATAAATTGCAATGAATAAGATTGTCTTCCTTTTTGCCTCAGCAACACTATAACCATAAATAAATAAAACAATTGGTTCTGTTGTAATATAACATTCTTCATACTTGAATGTACTTTTTTTTTTTTTTTACTTAAATTTATTTGCAGTTCTACCTCTTCATTCTAACAACAGCTAAAAGTGTTGCTATGACACAAGTTTAAAATAGCGCCAAGTAGCTTGCTAAAGAAAGCTGCTATGGTTTCATGGCTCACCTAACAATGAAAATTCCTCTTGTTAGTAACTGATCACTTGCTAGAGATTGTAATGAGAGAAGTCTGCTTGAATGTTGTAATGAGCTATGTTTCTTCATGATTGGTAACTGTTCACTTAGAACTATAAATGATGTTTTCAGGTCCAGAAGTATATGATGTTTTGTTTTCCAGGCTCCTTAAATTCTTGTCTGCTTCAAGAATAGCTCTGTTCTAGTACATTCTGTGAGACATATGTGGTATCCATTGCTCTTGGCTTACTGAAAAACAAAATTAGCATTTGTTTTGTTTTATAGTGCAAGAAACTTCCAAATTGCTTTGCATGTTCCTATTATTTCTATTTATATTTAGTTCAGTGAAATGTTTGTATGTCATATAAAATTGTGTTTATAGAGAAAGCATATTTATTTATATTAAGTACATCCTAAAGTATGCTTGAAATAATGCTTTAATTCATTTTAAGTTTGTATGTGAAGGTTTTTTTTATAAGAGAGATTTTAAGTGTTACAAAAATTTTCCTTGATTGTTGTTAGTTGTGAGAATTCTGGCCTCATATGCTACATATAAGGAATAAAAGTTACTTCCATGTAACAGTTAACTGAACTTATGGGTAGATGCACTTCCTTAGAAAAAAATTTACAGATTTACTCAACCTATAAAAATGTAAAATGTTGAGAAGAGACTATCAAAGTTGTGCCAATAAAAGTTGCATAGCTACTTATTTTATGATGTAAGCCATGATATCCATTATAGGAAGTTTATGTATGTCCTTAAGTAATGACTTGGGAATGGGGTGGGTTCTGTTGGTTTATTAGAACAAGAAAAGTAATTTACTGAAATGAAATAAACATTTAACTACATCATTTCATGTTACCTTTAGTCAATACCAGTTGAAATCAAGCACCAACTTGATAGCTTTTAGCCTAGTTTGTGTCATAACTTGCATTATATACCATTCAAATTTTCTCTAACCAATTTAATTCTTGGATATCTGAGGCACTACATAAACTGTATGCTAACTATATATATTTTTTGTCCCTTAAAAGTGTGGTCATAAACTTGATTAGAAGACCAAGTAAGATGAGTTAACATTAGCTTTCCAGATTTGTAACTTGAATTTTAGAGACTTGTGTTGAGAATATTTTTATTATTGCCTTCATTTGGATTTATATAAGTTATGACATAAACTAGGTTTAAGAAGCTATCAAGTTGGTGTTGGCCAAAGATTATATGGAATTATGTAGTTAAATGTTATTTAAGGAAGTTGGGGCCTAGCTGAAGTGATCAAATATATAAGAACTAGGGTAGAGCTTTTTTATTAAATGGTTACCAGTATAGAAATGTAGACGTGAAGATATCACAAGAATGATGATTTATACTTTAGAATATTAAATTGTCAAATTTATTCTTTGTTTCATTAGATTTCAACAACAATGCATTAGATATATTTTTATCTTTTAAATATTAGCATTAGCTTCAAAATATCCTTCATTGTAAAGTTTTTTACTTCAACACAAAGTATTTGGTGTTTTTATATAATGACTACTAGAATCTCCCAATACCAACTGAGAGAGATACATGTTCAAAAGTTGGAATTGAGCATTTTTATGTGTTGCTACTTTAAAGGTAAGACTTTACCTAAAAGAACCATGTAGTTTCTAAATAGTCTGATAATAATGAATGGTGCACATTAGCATTTAAACTGGCCATATCAGGCCTGAATAGTGTATCTGTTCTATGTTCAAAATGGCTAGATCCAGCCTCTCACACCTCCTCTATCTACAATATCATTCCAAAAATAAGCAATCACATCATTGAAATCTCAAAGCTATGAAATGATATATAATTAATTGAAAATGTGAATAAAACAGGTGTTACATATGACAGAATAATCTGAATGCTAAAGGGTTAAATGTTTAAGTGCACTTGGACAGGCAAAGAATCGAAAAATGTGCATTTTGCACAAGCCTTCTTAACTGTAAAAAGTAATCCTTTTGGATATGTTCTGTTATTTAACTAAGACAAAATAGTTATTTTCCTATTATCTCTTACAGTTTTCCCAATATTAATAAAGTAAATCTTTTGTTGCGATCTGGAGCAGAGCCATGTTGCAAAGTGCTGTCTGATTACTTTCTAAGAATAGTTTTTTTAATGACTCTCTTCATCAGATCTGTAACTTGATTATTAGCATTTGCTTCCTTGAAATCTTAAACTTTTCCAGTTTTCTACAAAAATGTACAAGCATCAATAAACTTACCTTAGCAGAATGTTGTATTTTGATTCCTAAATACTATATGAATTTCTAAACCCATTCTAGTGAAAAATTTCATTTATGATTTCCTTTTCAGTATATGTGATAATATCCTTTTGTTGCACAGAGAATTCTAGAATAAAAAAGGATCACTGTATTATACATTTGTCTATATTAGAAAATTTATTATAAACAATTTTAGTGACTTAGGACTTATCCCTCCTATTTTTGTAAAGTTTTAGAAAGTAAGTTATTGTTTGATTGAGTATGGTGTAATTTTCATATGAGATTGTGTATAGGAAATGATAAAAAATGTTTGGAGTAATTTTAGAATGTGCAAAGTATAAAGTTCATGCACTCTAATTATATTTATGAATTTAGCATTTAGATGTCAGAAACCTACCCATAATCTGTTTCATTTTTATCCCAGCATGAGTTATTAACATCAATAATTAATTTATTATTGAATGACATTAAATTTGTGTTAATAATTATATACTGTGTAAGCTGATATGTTACATTGCCTGATAAGTTTTAAAAAATGCCATATATTATTCACATTTGCAAAAGTGTTGATAGACACAACTTCATTCTAATTGTCAATCATGATGGATTATACAATATCATCCTATTCCCTTGGTTTTTATTTCCTCTTACATTCTAAATAATTTAAGTTGGCCTTTTTCTTTCAGTACCGAGGTAGGTCAATGAGTTACTCGAGAGAAAATGAACAACTAGTGAAATAATTTTTTTCCCTTTCTTACTAAATGTTTACATATAATATTTTATTTCAGCTCTGTTATTGTTTAACCTGATTTACAAGATTCTTCTTTTCTAAATATGCTACATTATGATTTTATAATTGTTTACATAACAGTTGTAAGATCATCATGTTGGTGATAATGGCAGGAACCAAGGGAGTAATTTTAATGCTTGTGCATATAAATAGAGCAGGATAGTTTATTCCCATTTATACGTATGGCTTATATAACGAACGATGATAAAACTTAACTACACTTTGTACTGACATAATCCTCAAAAGCTTTTTGCTTAGATAATCCAATATTTATATTACTTATTCATTTTCTACCTCACTAAAGTTACTGGGCCAAATTTAACTCGTATCTTTGATAACAATTATTTAACAAAATGCAGTGATAAAAATAAAATGTTTTCCATCTCCATCTTTTAAAATCATAATTGTAGATATGTTTTAATTCTAATTTTTAAAAAAAATATGAATGTGTTTTAAGACTGTCAAATTATTTAGGACAAATTGTTTTAGGACCGTCAAATTAAGTTACAATTTTTATGAAAGTCCATAGATTAAGTGTATAGTTTGAGGAAATTGTTACCTGCTGCAGAGAGTATTGCTTTACCCCTATTTTTCCATATCCAGTGTGGGTTGTATGGGTTTGCTCCAGCACACTCACCATGTGCTGTTCTACTTCGTATTCTACAGACTCATTTTTCTATATGAAAGTATTTCTAAACGTGCTTTAAAACAATGTCATACCTCTCTCTAGGAGTTATAAGCTCCAAATTGTTTTAGAGCAAAATTAGAATTTTTTTAATATAGAATTAAGTATATCGTGTTGACCTAATCTGTTCTTGAAATGCATCCAAATATTTCAATGATATTGAAAGGACATGCTTGTTGAAAATGCAGTAGTGTGGTAGAAAATTTATTTTTTTTAATAGAAGTTGCTGAAGTCTGAACTCTGTGAATTTACACTGATTTGATGACAATGAAGATGGTAAATGAACCAGGTTTTATGGAACAAGGAGTAGATTTACTGAAATTCTTATGAACCTGAAAAGTAATGTTACTATGTTAATTTTAGCATAATCATTCAGCATTACTATCAAATGTAATTCTTATTTATTCACTTTATTTTGAATTAGTCAGGTATTATCTCATAGCTTTGAGATTTCAATGGGATTGCTTGTTTTTAGAATGACATTGTAGGGTAGGTATGTTAGGCTGGATATGACCAGTTTAAATGCTAAAGGGTTTAATTTGCTGTTGGTCATCTTAGGAATGGCAAGCACACAACAATTTTTGTGGATTTTAGCTGTGGCCATGCTAGAGTGCCACAAAATTAGTTTGAAATATAGATTTGTCATGATTAACATTTTCTTATTGATAACTATTATTAGGTGGCACAATTAGAAGGCTTGAAAGTAAAAATTTCCAACAAAATCAATGATAATTGGTAATTCTTTTGTTATTCAAATCAAGAAATTTCAGGTTATTAAGCAGTTTCAATTACACACGAGGTTCAACATCTGTGGTTGGATAGCCAGTTGATGTTGTTTAACCCTTTCGTTACTAACCCGGCCGTAGCTGGGCGAAAATTTTTTTGGTTCATAAGACTAGCCGGCCGAGCGTACCCATTGTTATTTAAATGTATATTTGAACCCAAACTTCGTTAGTACATTCGTTCAAACACCTGATTTCACTTTGCAAACAGTTGAGTTATTGTCTCTGACATTATTTGGCGTGATATTTGAACTCAGTGAATTTTGGAAGATTTTTTTCCACATTTTTTG
>NC_068984.1:119016210-119021885 GCF_001194135.2 Octopus bimaculoides | reverse complement strand
AGAACCCTTTCTTTAATTATGTTACAAATATCACATTAATATGTTGATAAATAAAAAAGTTACAGGTGTTTAATGAGACTAGTCTAAATTCATGATTATTTTAGAATTTAATTGAAACTCATGAGGGGTGTATTTTGGCCAGAAATATAGTAACGAAAGGGTTAAAGTATCTGGCAGCTTTTTCTAGAATATGTAATTACATTTATGAACAAATCAACTGAGTTTGTTTCAATTCTCTAAAGAGTAATTTTATTGGGCAAAAGTTTTATTTTTCATTTTTTAAATTAACAATGTAGAAGGTTAGTTTAATATATTGAATGGTGTATTGGGGAAAACAGCAGAAATATATATATATATATATGAAATATATATTACATTTTTCATTTTTGAAACTTTCTTTTCAGATCAATAATGTAGAAGCTGAATTGCAGAAAGCATCAGAAAGCAATAAAAGGTTGATAATGGAAATGAATCAGCTTAAAGATGAAAATAATCAGCTGAGAGTAAGTATTTTTCTTTATTTATTATCTTTGAAATAGCTAAGATGAGTGATAAATATTTTTGTAAGAAATAGGCAACTAACAAGTGAAATAAGACATTCCTTACCTGAAAAACAGGTGTTAGCACACAGAAAGGTCATTTGGGTATAAAACAATGCCTTAATTATATACTCTTCTAATTCATACTAGCATGGGAAAATGGATGTAAAAATGAACAAATGGAAAATTAGCAAATTTTTGGAACCCCCCCCCTCCCAAATTATTCAGAGACACCATCTGTATGAGAAGCAATAGTTAAGTTAGAATCAGCATATTAAATGTAGGGATGATAGGGGGGTGGGGAGTAAATAGAAATACATATGCAGTGAAAGATGATAATTCAATGACTGATGATTTATAAAATGTTTAGAACAAAAGTGAGTGAAATTATGTCCTTTGACACAAAATTATTTGTAATTCTAAGAATATGTCAATGCTTTGAAGTAACACTATATAGAACACTACCAGTACCAAAGAGGGAACTTCTGTGCAGTTGTTTGACCTGCTAAAAATAGCAGCCAAATTCCTCTTCATTCACACCCTACCATTTGGAGGTGGGGTGGGGAGACACAGGCTTAGAAGGACTCGGCAAGAATTTCTCTGATCAAAGGTTGGTTCAATCAGTGTTGATCTAGAGTTGAGCAACTTGCCAGAATATGTGAAACTCAATGGGACTTGAGGGTAACAGTAATCTGAGATATTTTCATTAAATATTTCATCCAAAATTGTTTTATTTACCTCACTCCAATTTAGTTTCAAATATTTCATATTGCAGGATATGAAACATTTGTTTTTTTTTCTTGGTTGTGGGGACTGCTGAATAACTAGTTTGAATTTTTAATTCTCGACAACATAAAATTTCCTTTGTTATTGGGAAAATACACATGAGATTTGAGTTAGATTAGTTTTCCTAAAATTTTGAAGGTTTCTTGTAAGCTTCTGAAGCTATATATATATATATATATATATATATATATATATATATACACACACATACACATGCACACACAAATATATTCTTTGATGGCTAAAAAAAATTTCCCTACGTAACAGAATATTTTTTCCATATTGAATTCAAACATGTCACTTTGTGTGTGTGTGTTTGCCTACAGTCATTGGCATCCTGACAAACTGAATTTTTCTTTTGTTAACACTACTATAACTATCAGTATCACTGCTACTATGATGGTTTTGGCTTTTCAGTATTTATTGGCTTGATCCCAACCCAACTCCGAGCTATTCTCTGCACTTGCTTTACAGTTTCTTGCCAACTCCACTCTATATACCTCTCTTCCACCAATAATGTGTAATTTCTTCCTGTTCATGTCTCACATTAGAATCTCCTTTATACCAACATATTTCCTCAGATTACTGACTTAGAAATTAAGAAAGTATTTGCTTTATAATGAACTCTTCCAGATTTCCTGTTTTACTCCAAAAAAGCTTCTCTTACAATCTTCTCATTCAGAAACAAAGTAAAAATAGAAAAAAGAAATTTGTCTCTATTGTTTCATTAACTAACAACAACGATATAATTTAATTCTGTTTAAATAGCTGTGTTATATACTCACAATTATTCTGTTTTTCTCTTTGATGTTCTTTTCAAATGTATATTTTAGTAAATGTTTGCATTCTGTTGCAGGATGAAAGCGTACGTCTGCGTAAGGTTGCCATGACAGAAACTTTAAGTTCCACACCAAGCTATAACTCTAGCCAGCCATCATCTTCATCAGTACAAGCCAGCTTTCAAGGAGGCCCACTTCATCCCGCTGTTTATCTCCTCGCAGCTCTTCTACTTGGGCTTTTTCTGGGCAAGTTGCTGCTGTAACCACAGCTGTGACTGATCTCAACTTATATCCAGTGGCTCCTCAACATGGTGGTGCTGACAAATACTATTACAATGATACCATTGCTATTCATGCCCACTGAAAGAGAAAAAGCAACCTTATGTGCAAATTTTACCAGCTTAGGCAACAGGAACCCTCAATCGTGTGGATAAACTGATATGAAGAGATATTAATATTGTTTGTTAGGATGGGCGGGGGTGGTGTTCTTTAAAAAAAATGTAACAAAAATATGTAAAAAACAAAAACAACAAAAATTTCAAAAAAAATCCCCTTTGTTCGAATTCAAAGACATTAACGAAGTTATATTTCCCAATATTATCAGCCTTCCTCCTATTGGCTTTTTACTTATTCAGAGCATGTTCTTGTGTTCTGTCTCCTGTCCCTCTTATCATTTGAGTAATTTTAAAGATAAGATTACAATTACTTTTATTATTCATTACAATGACAAATTTAAGCAATTGCTGTGAACATGGGGAAATAATTCTAATTTTACCTAACCAGTTCGATTTCTTTCTTTTTCCCATCCTTCCTTCAGAGATAAATAGTAAATGCCAAGATAATTTTCCTTTCTCCCCACCCTCTTTTGAAAAAAAAAAATACAAAATTATAAATATTAATTTAACTCTATTCATCTAACTTGCCCATATTAAAACCAGTTCAGTAGTCTGATCAAATATTATTTTAAATTAAAATTACCATATCCATTTGACAGCTGCTGTTAAAAATCTTGTTTGTTGTGGGTTCTAGAATCTAATATAAACTCTTGTGGTGAATTTAATATTATTGCTCTTTATTATATTCCATCAAAAATTCTTGTCTTTATTCAAAGAAAAAAAAAAAAAAAACAACAACCCAAAAACTATTAGATGTTGCTTTAATTACTTCAGTTGACTCTACATTCTTCTTTCAAATAATAAGATTTATATTTTTTGATTTAGTTATATTAAAAATGATATTACTCCTATCAAGGTTTGAATTTTGTATCCTGAGTGCAACGTTATTTCAGCTTTCAAATCAATTACATAAGTATTAATTAGCAAGTAACAACTAATTCTCCCTTAATATGTATAGCTGAACAATTTCAATTAGATGGGTTTAAAACCTGAATAGTAGTTTTAATGTATTAAAATAAAGACATTTCTCTACTGCATAGTTCTTTCATTTCTTCATTCTCTCTCTCTCTCCCTCTCTTTTTTTTAATGATTGAATAAAGTCCCTTTAAAATATCAGTTTTCATGTTTTTTTTTTATACTTTCAATCTGTAATCTTATTTATCATTTAAATTAAAATCTTCAATCTGTTTTACATTGAGTTAGACACAAAAACTTATGTAATTTCTGTGAAGAAACTAACTTGTGGCAGCTTCATTATTGATCACATAGATTAATTTCAAATGATGATTACATCAATATTTTCTCTAATTAAAGGTTCAGGTAAGGAATTTTCAGTTTCCTTAGCAACTAGTTTTCAGGATATTTCTTTTTTATTTCTTTGTATTTTATTTTCAATATATCCTGTGCCTAAATGAAAACAAACAAAACAGTGAAAATATTTCAGGAAAAAAAAAATAGGGAAGTATAACAGACAAATTAAGAAATTACTTGGCAATATGGTAAATTTTCCCCTTTTAATTTTTTTTTCTTTTTTTTTTTTTTGGTTTATCAAGCTAAGTATTAGATTGTTAATGATACTTTATCTCAAGTTCTAACGTTGTGGAAAACTGGTTTCCTTTTTTTGGAGTGCCAAATTTTTCTGCTATGTACACCTGAGCTGGATGATCTTTTTATATTTCCACATGTTATATTATCCGTATAATCTATTAGTTATCTTGCTAAAAACCACATTTAAGCAGCTTTAATGTTTTCCAATAACTTGTAACATTTCCATTAGCTTGGCCAGTTTTTCTGTTAACTGTTGGGGCCAGCTTCCCTATCCAGTTAATGTTGTAGTTCTGTCGATAATTAACTTGCTATCAGTCTCTAACCTATTTTGTAAAAAGGAAAAAAAAAACTTTTTCCAGAATTGTGCTTAGTAACCCACTAATTAATTATTGCACATTTTATGTATTTAATTTTGTGCTCAGGTCTTCTGCTATATTAAACCACTTCAGTTTGTATAATCACTTATGGATAACAATAAAATTACAGAAAAAATTTCCATCCAGAGATAAAGTATAATTAAAAGCCTTTTGTTGTCCATTTGTTTTTCTTTCTTTTCACTGTCTAAAGATTATAAATGATATATTATATATATATATATATATATATATATATATATATATATATACACACACATACATATGTACTCTACACACAAAACAAGCACCATCCTATAAATTAAATACCAGTCACCAAATGAATTATTTTGTTTGTTGATTCAATTTTTAACAATTAATATGCCAGCTAATTATTATTTTTTTGTATTTCTAATTTTGTAAATGTTAACAACTTAATTAATGTAACTTACACATTATTTAGGCAATTATTTTTCTATTATTAACGTTTGTACATTTTGATTCTAAACTGAAACCATACATAACTCATATATGACAATCTATTATATCTTATATTATAATACTGATTTGGATTTACTGACAGTTCATAAAGCAGAGAGGATGGGGCTCATTTTTAATAGCTGAATTTAGGGTTTCTTGAATGGTGTTTGGCTGTTTTGTAGGTGTGTTTGGTCATCACATGTAGATGTCTGTTGGTTTAGGTATGGGTTTGTTCCTAAATAGACATAAAAACTCTCATATCAAACAGCATGACCATGTTTCTTTTGAAGCTTTTGCATTATAGCTGTACCATTGACCTGAAATAAATGCTATTACAATTAAGCTCTTGTCATTTATTTTTCCTTTTGTTTTTAAATATTGGTTTGATATATTAAAGATTTAATATATTCTTTCTTGCTTAATGTTATTGGTCTTTTCTTTTTTCTTCTGAGGAAACACTTGGATAATTTTACATATTTAGCAAAGAAACATCATCATCATCGTTTAACGTCTGCTTTCCATGCTAGCATGGGTTGGACGATTTTACTGAGGACTGGCGAACCAGATGGCTACACCAGGTTCCAATCTGATTTGGCAGAGTTTCTACAGCTGGATGTCCTTCCTAACGCCAACCACTCCGAGAGTGTAGTGGGTGCTTTTATGTGCCACCGGCACAAAGGCCAGTCAGGAGGTACTGGCAACGGCCATGCTCGAAATGGTGTATTTTACGTGCCACCTGCACAGGAGCCAGTCCAGCGGTACTGGCAACGAACTCACTCGAATGTCTTTTCACGT
>NC_068984.1:119013853-119016191 GCF_001194135.2 Octopus bimaculoides | reverse complement strand
CCCAAGTGCCAGGAAGGCGACGTTGGTAACGATCACGCTCAAATGGTGCTATTTACGTGCCACTGGCACGGAAGCCAGACAGCTGGTGCTCTGGCAACGATCACGCTCGGACGGTGCTCTTTGTGATCTACTGGTACAGGTGCCATCACGATTTCGCTTTCACTTGCCCCGACAGGTCTTCGTAAGCCGAGTTTAGTGTCCAACGAAGGAATGTTACGCGTGAGTTGGCTGGCTATATCCCTGGCAGAGGCCTTGGATTTTGGTCTCACTTGGCTTGCCGGGTCCAAAAAAAAACAAAAAACGAAAATTAAAGTCAGATACTTCATTTGTTATTGTTTGGCAGGTGTAACAGGTTAAAATGATGGGGAAGACGTATTTAACTTCAGATGAATCATTTAGTTGCATAGGCTATTTGACTTAGATTAATTTGTGTTATGCACTTTAACACTTTTGTTGCCATATTTCTATAAAAATAAACTGATTTTGCTTCTATTAATTTTGAAAATAACGAAGAATTTATTAAAATAACTTTGTAATTATTAACTGGTGTTTGGGCCATAGATTAAAAGAAAATTTTAATTTCGATCTCTTTAAAACTCCAAGTTTGTACTGTAGACCCAAGGACAGTCACAAGCTGGTTGGTATCAAAAGGGATAATGGTCAATGAGTACGGTACAAAGAAATTTATATTTGTATTTACATAAATATATTAGATGACTTGAAACCTATTTGAAGAAGTATTAATAAATGCACAAGAATGGAAGATTCTTTCATCTGCTGATAAAAAATTAATTCTATTAAAACCATCCTACTTGAAATACAACTATCAATATATGTTGGATACAGTTTATTACTGTAGCAAGTGCCAATCTCTGTCACTCTACAATCATTTCCTGAATCAGCTGCCTCTCCAGGACACTATTCTAATAGCTTCCTAACGACATTCCCCCTCTACACAGCCCTGACAAACACACACACCAACAATAGCATCATCAATAACCCTGCTAACCTTCCTAAACACATCTGGGATACATACTATTGAAAGATGAGTGCAGAAGAACGACTTATGCTTCAAGTGATCACATCCTTCATGCCTCTCTTTGCTGTATCCACCACTATAATAACCTCTAGGTATACAAAAACAGGTTGGATGGTAGAAATTAGTGCAACAGGTCAGGAATATTACTGCAAAGAAGTACTACATACAATAAATTCTTCCATGTTGAGGGTCATTGAATATGAGCAAGTTATTCCATGACTATTTTCTTTTATGGTGCGTGATGTGATGTGAAGAAACAGCTGCTCTAAGCCGTCAGTTTTATTCTTTACTAGTTTCATTTATTGGATTGTGGTCATACTGGAACACAATTTTTGAAGTTTGCTCTAAGCCATCAGTTTAATTCTTTACTAGTTTAATTTATTGGATTGTGGCCATACCAGAGCACAATTTTTGAAGTTCTCACCCTCTCATACTGATCCTAGTTCTTATTTCAGTTTTGTTCTTATTTTACTAATCTCTATTTTTTTTAGCACATTACACAAACAGGCTTCTATACAGTTTCCATTTACCAAGTTCTACTTGCAAGGTTTGGTCAAGAAGACACATAAAGTTGTTACATTGCAGGATTGAATCTAGAACCACATTGTTGCAAAGTGAATGCTGACATAGTTGTGTGGTTCATTCATTCATTTTGTTAAATGTTTGTTTTTCATGCTAGTATGGCTTAGATGGGCATAAATTCAATTCAGGATTTTAATGGCTGGATTCACTTCCTGTCATTAACCCATATCCATTTTTCAAGTAAGTGGTTACATTTAATTATTGTTCAGAAGCCAAGTATTTCTGAGCAGTATGAAAACCTATGTACTTGTGCTAATAAGTTCTTGTGAAAGAGTTCTAAAGCTACCATTTATCTTTTCATAAAATAGAAGGAATGTGTTATCAATCTCTTGTTTAATGAAAATTGCAATTGATTCTTCGTTAGTGTTTTTAGACTAATAAAAGTTAGTGAAAAAAGAATTTAGGCATCAAAATATTCAAGTAATAAAATTAGGTATTTCCATTACGTTAGATGTGGGGAAATTAGGCTGTGAAGAGAATATAATAATATAGAATAATCTTTGGTATTAGATTATGTGTAATATAGGCGTAGGAGTGGCTGTGTGGTAAATAGCTTGCTTACCAGCCACATGGTTCCGGGTTCAGTTCCACTACTTGGCACCTTGGGCAAGTGTCTTCTACTATAGCTTTGGGCTGACCAAAGCCTTGTGAGTGTATTTGGTAGACAGAAACTGAAAGAAGCCCGTCGTGTATATGTATATATATATATGTATGTGT
>NC_068984.1:119011233-119013843 GCF_001194135.2 Octopus bimaculoides | reverse complement strand
GAGACCGATAGAATAAGTACTAGGCTTCCAAAGAATAAGTCCTGGGGTCGATTTGCTCGACTAAAGGCGGTGCTCCAGCATGGCCACAGTCAAATGACTGAAACAAGTAAAAAAAAAAGGAGTATAACTTGAATATACTGTGTAAGACTGGGATCTCTGTTGACTTGTGGTTAGTGTCATTGAAGCTACTTAATATAAGTCTACTAGTTTAAGTGGTCAGGGTTGTAATGGTACTTTGTAGTAAGCACAGCTATATGGTTCACAAAAGATAGTGTTTGAATCCTGTAGGTTATGTTACGATTTTTTTCTGTTTGTATCTTCCATGGTTGCATAATGAAATACAGTGTCCCTACCAAAAATTAATGTGTACATATCAATTGCCAGGAATTGGTTTAAAATTGGTATATCCACTTGTGTTATTTAGTGACCATTTAAGCAAAGTGTTCATGGATGGTTGACAGGTTGTATGTAATTCTGAAGAAGAAGCAGGAACTCTTGAAATATGCTTATATACCCATTACCCATTCTTGTGTATTTGATCACATTGTTTACATTGACATTCGTATACAAAACATAAATGTCAGTGCTGGCTCTAATTTCTAAAAAAAAAAAAAAAAGTGATATATATATATTACTATACTTTGAATACTGTGCTGACTGTACATGTAAACATATATTTCTGTTTATCAGCTGACTCAACAATGACTACCTTCTATTCTACAGAGGTAAATGTCAGTAGTGTGGGTGCACAGATAGATGACTGAAAACATCCATCCACATATGCCAAGTATGCTGACAGAAGAATTTGGGTTCAGGAGTGTTTTGCAAACCACTTCTTGGCCCTCTCTGCTGCTGTATTGCTGGCTTCAGATAACTTGGAATCTTTGTGTATGGACCGAACAAGTACCATTTGATTTGGTCTGTAGCAATGGCAAACAATGGTAGGAATAATAAATTGTCATGTGCACAATGAACAGTAAGAATCAGAATGAGGACACGTTCATTTTTATGTTCTGGCATATTCAAACATGACTATGTTATTTGCTTTTGTACATTGTCACTGGAGAGCAACAACTTTCAGATGAATGAGTGTTCATAACACTATTTAATGTAAGGGAACTTTGGGACATCTGGTATTTCGACTTTGTATCTTCTTAGCCTAAGCTACCCTGCAGTAATGAATTTTAGTTTTTGGCTTTTATTTATCCTAGGGATCTTTGAAAGGTGTCTTTAAATAACTACTGGCTTTCATGGAATTGCTTTCTTTGTAGTTTACTCCTAGAACTTTCTTTGATGATGGGCTGGTGTGCATGTTGCATGTTCTTTTCAACATAACACCTGTTTATTTGGAAGAAATTTGAGGATTAAATGTGCCCATCAAAAATATTTAACCTGTGATAAAGATCACAATTTATTTTAATTTTTTTTTATTACAATTCTAATGAAACTGGGGTCTTAAAACTCTTGATTTTTAAACAGAATTCTATAAAAAGTTTGCTTTTATGTTTGTGATTTAGAGACACAAATCTCTCAAAAAATGATTGCCAAAAACCAATCCTTCAAAAGACATCTGATATGACTGAACATTCATCTAATGATTGCTCCTTTAAAAATACTTGGCATAATGTATCCATGTCATGCAATTTGATATTCAAAAACACACCCCTAAGTACATACTCTATTGTCTGTATTGCAATATCTCTTCCTATGTATTTTAGCCATCCCAAACATCCTACACTTCTTATATCCTGTCCTCTAAATTGTAGGGTTTCACTTTCTGTTCAGCTAAAATAAACTAATATGTAGGAAGAGTGTGTGTGTGTGCATGCCCGCATGCATATGCACGTGCACACACACACACATACTCCTTCACATATGTGTGTATGTGTATGGATACACACACATACACAAATGTATTAATGTGTGTGTTCTTGTTAGTGACCAGGTCACAGTTTGCACTGCGAGAATTTTGATATCATGTAACAGATGATAAATATTTCAGTGAAATTAACAGTTTTTGTGTGTTTCTGAATGGCTAGAATGTGTCTTCCATGCTGCAATCATTTTAATTTCAACCCACTGTCTCAGATCAAAGCATTTGCTTAGAAAGAACACCTATGAAATACATACATACATACACACATACATGCACACATACATACACACATGCATACATACATACATATATACACACATACATACATACACACATACATACATACATATATACGTACATACATACAAACATACATACATACATACATACATACATATGCTAAGGTGACCCTGTAATTTTGTTAGAAGGTATACATAGGCGCAGGAGTGGCTGTGTGGTAAGTAGCTTGCTTACCAACCGCATGGTTCCGGGTTCATTCCCACTGCGTGGCATCTTGGGCAAGTGCCTTCTACTATAGCCTCGGGCCGACCAAAGCCTTGTGAGTGGATTTGGTAGACGGAAACTGAAAGAAGCCTATCGTATATATGTATATATATGTGTATTTGTGTGTATATGTTTGTGTGTCTGTGTTTGTCCCCCCAACATCGCTTGACAACCGATGGTGGTGTGTTTACGTCCCCGTAACTTAGCGGTTCGGCAAAAGAGACCGATAG
>NC_068984.1:119003672-119010290 GCF_001194135.2 Octopus bimaculoides | reverse complement strand
AGACGCATCTTTGCCTCCACTGATTCACTTGCAAAGTGTTGAGTAAAATTATTTCGTTGCAGACATCCTTTGGGTCTTTTTATTATCACTACGACACACATAGTCCCCAGTTGGTAACATTGATTTCAAGGCCCTCCTAGATGAGAGACTGGCATTCCACTTAATGTCTATGTTCCATGCTGGCATGGATTGGAGAGTTATTAATGTAGAAATATGGTATCGTAGCTACTAACAGTTGAGGGTTGCGTAGTCTAGACGGCGTTTTTAGATTTCATTATTCTCTTTAACCCGGGCAAAGCCGGGTATTTCTGCTAGTATATATATATATATATATATATATATATGCATGTGTGTGTGTGGACATGACTAGATTTGATGCAAAGTTATTTTATCAAAATCCCTCTCATTTATTCCCTAAGCTGAAAGTACACAAAATCTTTTTGCTTCTTTCCTTCACTTTTTTCCATTCCTCTTCTCCATTTAACACTTCTTAACGTTTATAATACCACATCTGCATTAAACTACATTGCTTTTGTTTCAATTTATTTTGAAAATAATGAAGAGTTTGGCAAAATAACTTTGGCATTATTAAGCTGGTGTTTGGAACATAAATGAGCAATGAAATATTAGTGGAAGATTTTAATCTAGAATATTTAAAATAGGGAATTTGTATCAAGCAATCAGAGGTGGTTTCAGGTGGGTTGGTAGTAAAGGAGTTAAATCTTTAGCTAAAGACCTCCTAGCATATTGTACCTATTTCTTGTCTTCAACTTAATTCTCCAAATCTAAAATACCCAATACAACTACACATAGCTGTATATGCTTGCCAAAGCAACATTCATTTGCAGGCGTGCATGCACACACACACACACACACAAACACTTACACACACACTTACACATACACACACTCTCTCTCTCGTGCACACACACACACACACAAACACTTACACAAACACACACACACACACTTACACATACACACACTCACTCTTTCACACACACACACACACTTACACATACACACACTCACTCTTTCACACACACACACACTTACACATACACACACTCACTCTTTCACACACACACACACACACACACACAGACGCCTACCCATTTCTTCTGCTTCAAACATGCTTTCTTAACTGACTGACTGAAGGTAATATTTCCCCACCCCGCCATGCTGCTGCCTTCTGCTCCCTTCACCATACCCACCTTCTGGTAACACCCTTCCAACAGCCTCTGTAAGTATCTAGCCCCTCCCATTCTCACCCTATTATTAGCAAATCCTTTGTTCTAGTCACACTCTGAAAATTTCAGGAGGTAAAACTTATAAGTAACTGTGCTATTCATGATAGGAAGAAAAAAATGTGGCTTTGTGATAATAAGTTTGCTTCCAAACCACATGTGTGCATGTGTGTGTGTGTTTGTGTGTGTTTGAATTTGTTTGCTTTCCCCTAGCACTTAACAACCACTGTTGGTTTGTTTATGTCCCCATAGCTTAGCAGTGCAGCAAAAAGTAACCAGTTGAATAAATACCAGACTTATAAACACTGGGGTTGAATTTGTTTGACTAAACCCTTCAAAGTGGTGTCCCAGCATGGCCGCAGTCCTATGACGAACAGGTGAAAAAGGATAAGACAAGTGTCCATTTATAGATGACATAAGAATGTAAATTACCAGTGGATTTGATTTTACAGAAACTGTGCAGATGGTTGTTAAGAGGAGAGAGAGAGAGAGAGAGAGGTGGGTGAGACACAGACAGACAGAGAAACAGAGAGAGTCAAGGTGTTGTAGTGTTGGAAGATATTGTTAATTGTTGTTTCTGTTAGAAATAGAGGGTGATCGTGCAATAGAGTAATAGTTGAAAGTTCAGAGGGGTAGCCTCTCTTAGGAATGGGAGGGACACGCCATAACATTGTTCCAAAGATTAGAGTAAATCTCTCTCATGTTCATCCATTGGAGCGACAAGGACTATCAGGTCATCTTTCAGGATGACTGATGACTTGCATTACCATCTGGAGACTATGTGGGACCTAGTGATAATAAAAAGACTCAAAGGAGGTCTGCAACCAAATAACTTTACTCAACATTTTGCAACTGAATCAGTGGAGGCAAAGATGCCTCTCATTTACTTGACAATTTATGCACCACATTGCAGAAATCACAGTCTAAGTATATCTCAAAGCAAACTCTTACACTGTTGTACCATTGAATTACAAATAATGCTCATCTTTTATGCTCGGGTGACCCTACAGCTTCCAAGAGTACAACTGTATTCGTCTTTGCTTAGATAAAATGACTAAATTGTGGATGTTAAGTCCCCATGAAGGGGTCTTTCTAACTTCTAAGAAGATGAAATTTTAGAAATATTACTTCATTTGTGTCTAATATCTATGGTTAAAATTTCATCAACAGCAAAAATATATGAATTTTTATGGGGGTAATGGCCCTTATGCATAGAATATAATTTCCAAATTTCATAAAGATCCATTCAGTACTTTTGACCTAGTTTTGGATCATAAAAAATATGACCCCATTAGGGGGTCTTAGAATCCTGATGAGAAGTGGAAACTTTGAGAATACTTCTTGATGTGTGTCAATTACCCATGGTTGAAATTTCATCAACATCAAAAATTTATGAATTTTCATGGTGGTTCTGCCCCCTTTAAGCCATCTCAAATTCAAACCAAACATATTGCATCATACCCGCCCTTATGCATTGAATCTAAGTTCCAAATATCACAAGGACCCATTCAGTAATTTTGGTCTATGAAATTGTATGAAACACAGCATTACCCTTCTCCCTAGGCTTGGATTTTGCGTTCCAAATTTCATTAGGATTGGTGCAGTAGTTTTCGAATGTATATGTAACACACGAACACACATAAAGACATTGACTTTTATATAATAGATATGAATATGCACATATACATACATGTATATATGTGTGTGTGTATTATATATATATATATATATATATATATATATATATATATATACACATATATACACACACATGCAAAAAGATAAATTGATAGATAACTGAGTGGGCAAACAAAAATATGAGACACTGCCTAGTGCCTTTTTTTTATTTTGATAAGCCTGGTACTTATTCTATCAGTTTCTTCTTGTCAAACCAGTAAGTTATGGAGATGTAAATAGACGAACAGCAATTGTGAAGCAGTGATGAGGGAGAAACACAGAAACAAAGACACACACACATACACTTAGATATATACATACATATATATATGATTGATTTCTTTCAGTTTCTATCTACAAAATCCACTCACAAGGTTATAGCAGAAGACACATGCCAAGTCACCACACAGTGGGACTGAACTCAGGACCATGTGTTTTGGAACTAAGTTTCTTACCGCACAGCTACACCTGCACCTATGCTTATGTGTGTGTGTGTGTGTGTGTGTGTGTGTGTATGTGTATGTGTGTGTATGGATGTATATATGTATTCATGTATATATGTGTATATATATATGTGTACATATTACATGTACATCTATATATATACGTCTACACATATACATGTATACATATACATCTATATCTATATATATATATATATACATCTATACATTCTCATGAAACACATTCTCATCTTTATATATATAGAAGCTATATATATGTGTGTGTGTGTGTGTGTGTGTGTGCATATATGACCATCCCTAAGTATAGCAATAACTGTTTTAACACATGATTTCACATCAAGATTCTTGCAAAACAAATACATAAACGTATATATGTATATGTGTATACAGCTCAGCAAGGTCACCACTATTATCTCCCTGCCATTCAGCCTCTTCCTTCCAGTCATTTCATCATGTTGAAGCATTAACCCATACACATTTTTGTTTTCTCTCTCTCTCTCTCTGTTTTATTTTTTTTCTCTCTCCATTGTTTTCCTCTCAACCCTCTCTGTCGAAGAGCATAGGCTCAATACATCAAAGACTTTTCTGTTCCTCCTGAGCGTCAAACTTGTAGGTGCAGTTACCTCCCTTGACAGTGGGTTTAAACAAGCTCGCTAGATGGCCCTAGAGCATGAGATTCTGATACAAGGCCTTATGACTTTCTCTTTTCTTGTTAAAACATCAGACTGTAAGGACATGATCTAATCATCTCTCACACCACACGCCAGCTAGCAAACAGGAGGCAACACACAGGAGAAGATCATGGCCTTCACACATCAACCATTTCTGTTTATCATTCAGCTTTTATACATATATGTGGCCGGCATTAAAGACATTTAATGTTACAGTCTTGTTTTATATATATTCTTTATACCGTGTTCTTGTCAAATGATATTACAGCCTTCTGAAGAGAGTCATGTTTAGATGGTATTGGTATCATGGTTGTGGATCCATTTAAAAACTAATACACCTGCTTGTTGTTCCCTCACCAGTCTTTGTCGTTTGTTTTTTCTATATTTGAACTATATATGAATATCTATTATGTACATACATGTATATGTACACACACATGTAAATACATGTGTGTGTGTATGTGCGTGTGTATTTATGTATGTATGTATGTATGTATCTATGTAGGTAGGTAGGTAGGTAGGTTGGTGTGTATGTATGAACATTGATAGTGTCCATTTTTTTGTCACTACTTTTAAAATATTTATTAATTTCTATTTTCACTTCTTGATATTTTTTTTCCTTTACATAAATATATAATACCAGGATTAAACAGAATTAAAGATCCAACTGACAGTATGTGACAAAACACGACAAAAAGAAAATTAAAAGAATTAAAAAATAGGTCGTCTGTATGATATTGTTAATTATCTATCAAACTGCCAGGAAGAGCGTGTGGTTTTACTGGACCTTCAGCAGCTGTTACCATTCCTTATGACCTTTTACTAATAAATATAGGACATCTGCATTCAATTTAACAAATTCACATTCACAGACTGTTTCCTTCATGATTTTATTTGTCATTTTCTCTACTTTAAAAAAACAACAACAAAATACTTCGAATATTTTTAGATGAGACTGGTTGAATCTGAAGTCTCTTACATAGATATTAGTTTGAAAGTCTTTCAAACTAATGTGTATGTAATAATGTATGTATATATCTAATAACTCAGAATTTAGTCATGTTTTGGGCTGTCTTAGTGTTCATTACACAGTGAGAATGAAAACAAAATGGAAACGATATTATACATTTACACCAACACTTAGTTAATTTTGAAACCCTGTTCAAGGTGTATAAGTGTATATTGCTTTTCACATCCATTGTAGATATCTGCTCACACACACACACACATATACACATATACATACATTCACACACACACATATATGTGTTTAACACACATACATGCAAGAAGAAAAATAATTAACAGAAATTCAAAGAAGGATATTTTTATTTGCCAAAGGTAAGATACCTAAATATTTTTAATGTCATTTGTATTAATTATAATGATTTTCTAACATTGACATGTCATGACAGATTGATAGGGGAGTAGAATATATGATTAAATTTACCAGTACTCAACTGGTACTTTATTTCATCAACCCTAAAAAGATAAAAGGCAAAGTTGATTGTGGCAGAATTTTAATTATGCTTAGGGCAGCAAATTGGCTGAATCGTTAGCACACAGGCAAAACTCTTAGTGGCATTTTGTCTGTTTTTACGTTCTGAGCCCAAATTCCACTGGGGTTAACTTTGCTTTTCATCCTTTCAGAGTCAATAAAATAAGTACCGGTTGAGTACTGGGGATTGATTTAATTGACTTAACCCCACCCATCCCCAAACTTTTGGCCTTATACCAAAATTTGAAACCAATATTAAATATACTTAGAGATTAATTAATTATACTTGCTTTATTACATGTTTGATTTTTAATATGTATTCTCACTATCACTGTTATAATATAATAATATCTTCTCCTTTCTGTTTTTTTCCATTTTTTAAAAACTTTCGCTAACAGAGTAAACAAATACCATGTTTCTGGAACACAAGCACACATAATTCTTTTTTTTTTTTTCACTAGTGACAAATAAGCTATATATAAATGTTTTATTGATTGATAAGTCTGAATGTCTGTGTTTCAGTGTTTGTCTGGGTATGTGTTACCAAATTGTGAACTGAAAAGGTACCTTAAAAAGCTTAAACATACAAGTGGTATACACTCAGAATGTCAGTGCAGATGTAAATATATCCATACACACGCATATACACATCCAAACACAGAAGCACATATACACATACACACGCAAATGTATGCATACATATACATATATAGGAAAGTGGGTTATACATCATTAGATGTACGCCTGACTTTCCTATATTAAATTAGGAATTGAACGGAACGCTGAACTCCAGACTATCAACACAAACAATATTTATTCAAGGTGGAAAATATACATCTTTAATCTTGTTTGTTGAGACGTCTTCGGTGTGTGAGAACATGGTTGTTGGGACGTTGGTATATTGATGTGAGCTGTCTAGCGTGAGTTCGAAAGATGGAGAGACAGCTAGACACGTCCTTGCTCAATCGCTGGCCAGTAAGAAAGAGACAGAATGAAGTGGGAAAGCTTGGATGTTGAATTCCATGCATGCGCACGGCGTTACTACACACACACACACATAT
>NC_068984.1:119000355-119001593 GCF_001194135.2 Octopus bimaculoides | reverse complement strand
TATATATATATATATTTATATGTGTGTGCGTTTATATATATATGTATATATATATACACAATGCAAGTTAAGAAATGCGAGTATTCTCGATGCGGAAGTTGTGAATACATTGAAGAGGGTGGACAAATCTCCTTTAAAAACTATGAGATTTTAAAAGTTAATGCAAACATGAATTGCAAAAAAAAAAAACTTAACTTACTGTGCAACTTGTCCTCGATGTAAAGAATACTACATTGGTGAAACTGGAATGGGACTACATGACCGAGTTCGGGTACATAAACAATAAATTAGGGACCCCTCTGTCAGAAACATCACTTGCAGTGAACACTTTGCATGATGCAGAAAGGGAACATTCACAATCTTCACCTTCTTTAAGTTATGGTTGGACAATGGACATTTCCAGAAATATAAAGAAGAATTCTTCATTAGAAAGTACAAACCACTACTGAACACAAAACAATGATATTCCACTCCCCAATAATAGGATTCTCTCTTTGTTTTTAATAAAAGATGCATAAATCCAAATAGAAGTGGATGACACCCACACTTTCAATCATTCAATTGTTGAAGAGAAGAACAACCCTTGGAGGTACACTACGATTTCACTAATCCCACTCATCCCAGTGTACATGTGAACTTAAATACTTTAGTATATATTTGCACATGCATTCACACCTGTATATTTATATATGCCTACATGCATACATACACATATGTATACGTATCTACACTAGATATATATACATATGTGTATGTATGTGTATGTATGTATGTGTATGTAGGTATATATAGATATAAAGGTGTGAATGCATGTGCAAATATATGGGTATGTATGAACTAGAAAAAATATATATGTATGTGTGTATGGATGTGTGTGTGTATATATATATATATATATATATATATATATTATCTTCGAAACGTCTAGTTAGAATAGAGACAGCTGATGAATGGATATTCCAAGTGGCTTTCCGTTTTCCTATGTGTTCGTTCCGTTGTCTGTAGTTCATTGTTCTAATGTCCTGTACCCTGATATGCATATATATACACATGTAGATGTAAGTATGTACATATATGTGTGTATACATGTATATATATTCTTTGTATTATATCTATATATATACCTATGTATATATAGGTATATGTGTATGTATATGTATATGTGTATGTATATATATAGGTATGTATATGTGTGTGTATGTATGTATATGTATATATGTGTGTGTGGATATATATAT
>NC_068984.1:118998513-118999629 GCF_001194135.2 Octopus bimaculoides | reverse complement strand
TATATATGTCATCATCATCATCATCATCATCATCATCATCATCATCGTTTAACGTCCGTTTTCCATGCTGGCATGGGTTAGACAGTTCGGCAGGGGTCTGGGAAGCCAGGAGGCTGCACCAGGCCCCAATCTGATCTGGCAGTGTTTCTACAGCTGGATGCCCTTCCTAATGCCAACCACTCCGAGAGTGTAGTGGGTGCTTTTTACGTGCCACCAGCACGGAAGCCAGTCAAAGTGACACTGGCATCGGCCACGTTCAGATGGTGCTTTTTACGTGTTACCGGCAGGGGGCTCACATCTACAATTTCCATTTGATTTGATTTTGATATTGCTGTTGATGTTGATGTTGATGTACTTGACTCAATAGGTCTCCTCAAGCACGGTATGTCGCCCTATGATCCAAGGTACTTTTGAGTACCTTGGAAAAGGAGGCTGGTTATGAGACACTGGTGTAGGTTACAGCTGTGGACTCACTTTATTTCCCAGGCAAAGGATGTACCCCACAACATAGACTGGTAGTTAGTGACTTCGGGATCAGGGCTAAATGGATGCCCAGAAGATGACAAACATGGAGGAGAAAGGTCTGGAAGCATAAAGATCCTGCGAATGGACAGAGATTTAGAGACGTATTACTTGAAGCCTTTGACGAATTAGAAGGGGATATAGCTTCATACGATGTGGATGACAACTGGAGGTTTGTATGGGACAACCTGCTGAGGGCCACTGACCAGATCTGTGGATGGTGCAAAGTCCCCTCTTGACCCACGATAACGTGGTGGTGGAACAATGTTGTTGACAGGGCTATTAGACAAAAGAAACAGGCTTGGAAGGACTGAAAGAACAGTGGTAGCAGGGAATTGTATCAGACTGCCAGAAGGGAAGCTAGGCGACAGGTTTATTTAGCCAAAGGGGAAGCAGATAAGAAAAAAATTGCCAATGTTCTGCAGCGTGAGGACCAAAGACTTGAGGTATTTCGTGTTGTAAGACAGTGTGTGAGAGAGAATCATGATATCGTAGGAGAGAAATGTGTCCGCATGGATGATGGTTCACTTGCACTAAATGAGGTTGTAAATAGAGAGGTTTGGAGACACCACTATGAAAGGTTGCTCAATAAAG
>NC_068984.1:118990331-118998423 GCF_001194135.2 Octopus bimaculoides | reverse complement strand
ATATATATATATATATATATATATATATACGGAATTCGTTGAATCAGATTTTTTTATGGCCACATGATGCTACAACCAAGTGAATTCTGAACAAATTTCACTGTCGGAATAACAAATATAAATGTCTTTGTATTGGATAAGCTTAACAATGTAGTCTCTTCTCATGTCCCTTGAAAACTACAGACAATTTCGCTGCTATTTAGCTGCCAGTAGATAGGCTACATGAATTAGCATCTCTCAGAGTCTAATATTACACTAAAAATATTTCCACATTTAAAACTTAAAACACTACAGAAAATGAGGAGTCAACATACGTATGGAAGAATCTCAATATCATAGAAGATAAATTAGGTATTTGCAGAATGCTATATGGAATTCCATGCATTAAATTAACATATTTTATAACAAATTGGAAACCATTTACATTTTATATTTAATAATTGATATCTATTAGTTTAGGTAGGCATGGCCTACCTTGCCTACCCAGAAGGTACATCTCTGATAAAGAGTGGTTTTGTACATGCATACGAAGGCAAAATAAAATTTGAATAAATTTGAATACATATATATGTGAGTTGAATACATATATATCACAGTAGATAAATTCGTAGATAGAAGGCTCTAAGAAGGAATAGATAGATAGCTTGATATATAGATAGGTAGACAGATTAATCTTAGCTTTATTTACATAAAAACTGTTTGCATTATTGTTGTAACTGTTTTATTTCTCGTAAATATACATATAAATAATATATGAAAGTCTGCTACGTTGCAATGAAAGCATATATCCTTAAACACACACACACACACACACACACACACACACACACACACACACACACACACACACTCACACACACTCACACACACACACACACGTGCATGCGCACATACATGCTTTGTTTGTGGATAAATGAAAGCAAATAGCACTAAACATTTAGTTGGAGTTGCATGTATTTAATAATGGTTTGACTCAACATTTCATAGGTGCATCGGAACATCCATCATATCAGATGTTCAAATCGCCCTGATTTACAATTGAGGTTACATGATCAACACGAGTGGATCTATATAGGCAATTGATATCAAATACCTGTCCTTGTTTGTGGGTCAGCTAGGCCTAGGGTGGTATATCTGGGTTGTCAGTAGCCAGAGGCTAAAATTTCATTAACAGGAAGTACCTCAAGGGGCAAGAAGAAAATAGCTCATTCTTCCTGTGGGTAAAGTATGTGTAATTTCTCACAGAAACTCAGTTGGCAATAGCAAACTCCAGGTGAGTAAGGAGGCCCTGTCAAAAATATTTCATTTCATATTGGGGAAGTCACTTCAATGGTCATAGTTTCTAGATTAAATGAAACAAGGAAGTAGAGTTTTCCTCTCCCCTGCACCTGAAGGAGTTTCATGGGTGCATAGAAACAAGTATACCTTCCTTTAAAGTTATTGGTTGTCTGGCCAATGTAGTATTTTGTCATCAGATGGTGTCATCATTTAAATTCAATGTTCTGTGCTGGTGTGGGTTGGATTGTTTGATAGGATCTGACAGGTCCCAAGGCTGCTTATGCTCCACTGTCTACATTTGTATGATTTCTGTGGCTTGATGCCCTCCCTAAAGCAACTGCTTTACAGCATATACTGGGTGCATTTTTCATGCCACCAGCACTAGTGAAGTTGCCATCTTTCTTACAAGACTACAAATCCCAATAGCAACAATTTATGCCAGGAGATGAGAAAAAGAGTCAGGGCAGAACAGGTTTCTTGCTACAGTGGGGCTACAGGGCTACTCATATTTTAGAAGAGAGGGGTGATCAGGGCGGAGTAGAGGAGGAGTGATCAGGGTGGAGTGGGGGTGATCTGAGAGCAGAGAGGAGATCAAAATAGTGATGATGAGGTGTCTGCATGGACTCTTAAGGCATGAAGTGAATAGAACTGAATGAAGGAAAAGCAAATGGTAAGAAAGTATTTCACTTTATTTCTGAGTAGAAGGAAACAGTTTGAGTCATGAAGTTTACAACTTTCACGTTTACACTGCAATTTGTATGATATATTGATTGTGTGAAGTATAGTTTGTGGTTTTGTGTTGATGGGGAACAAAGAAGTATTTTTTGTGTGTGTGCGTGTGTGTGTGCGTGTGTGTGTGTGCATGCGTGTGTGCATGTGCATGTGTGAGCATGCACTTGTGTGTGTATGTTCATGTGTGTGTGCAAGCGTGTATGTGTGTGTGTGTATATCAGTCCATACTAGAGTGGAAAAATTATTGTAAAATGATGATGACGGAGGTGGGGGTAGCAGACAGTGGTAGTGGCAGGGGTGAAGGTGGTATGAAGTTGTTGATGATGATAATAATGTAGTAAAGGCGGTTGTGGTGGTGGTGGTGGTGGTGGTTGCAGGGATGTAGTAGTGGTTGTGCTGCTGCTGCTGATATACACATACACACTCATACACATACTCACACACACACACACACACACATCTATGAACATGTATGGCAATGCAACACACTATTTTGAGGTCATCTCCTGATCAATTCTGTTTAACCTACTTGTGTGCACATGTTGCATTAATAGGCAAATATCTTTATAATACATCTGAAATACAATAAATACTAAAAATTGCAGATTCCAGTGTGTTAACAAACTACATTTACACTGCACAGTTACATAAATCATCCATACTTGCTGAGTTCAATTGGTTGAGGAGTCAAGGTCATTGAAAATGTACACTTTGTATACATTAAATCATAATTATCGTCATCATCCTTATCATTTAGCATCTGTTTTCCATGCTAGCAATCACTGGATGGTTTGAGCAGAGCTGGCCTGCTGGATGCCCTTCCTAATGCCAACCGCTTTAGAGAGTGAACAAAGTGATTTTTATGTAGCACCAGCATGACTGCTTCTACATGGTGCTGGCATGGGTGCTATTATGTGGCACCAACAAGGGAACTTTTTACATGGTGTTAGCACAGGTGGTTTTACGTGGCACCAGTGCAGGGCTCTTACAAGCCAATCCTCTTCAGCAGTGGGTATGGCATTAATAATTCTGCTGTGGTGGACAGGTCTTCTTGAGTACAGCAAGGTACCAAATATCTCAGTCCTTTGTCATCTCTGTAAAGCTCAGTGTCCTGAGGAGATAACAAAGGACTGAGATATTTGGTAAAGATCCCCTTCAGTCATGGATGACTATGGGATCGCACCTAGAAAGGAATATTAATGCAGTATATGGAGATCGAACAATAAGCATAAGTCAGTGTCAACAGTGGTTCCAGAAATTTCGAGTCAGAAACTACAGTCTAGAAGATGAGCCTTGTCCTGGAAATCTGTAGAGCTCAACAAGGATGTCCTGCAAACTCTGGTGGAACAAAATCCCATCACAACTGTTGAGGAATTAGCAGAGAAGCTTGGATTTGTTCATTCAACCATTCAAGTCAATGGGTTCCTCACAAACTTTCCAAGTCTAATCACGTGCAGAGAGTGAATGTGTGCTTTTCTTTGTCTCATGAATGAACCTTTTTGGGACCAAATAATGATTGGTGACAAGAAATGGGTTCTCTATAAAAATGTCAAGCACTGAAGACAGTGGGTAGGGAGAGGAGAAACACTGGCTAAAGGTCTTCACCCATGTAAGGTGTTATTATCTGTTTGGTGGGATATGAAAGGTTTAGTCACTTTCAACTTTTAAACCCAAACCAAACGATAACAGATCTATTGTGAGCAGCTTGAGCAGCTTAAGTCAGCACTAGAAGAAAAGCAACCATATTTGTTTTCAGGATAATGCTTGGCCACATACAGCAAGGATGGCATTACAAAGGCTAAAGCAGTGGGAAATGATGTCCCACTCACCATATTCACCAGACATTGTCCCATCTAATTATTATTTATTCCACAGTCTTCAAAATCATTTGGATAGGAAAAGTATGAATTCTGGAGATGAGGTCAGAAGAGTACTGGTGGAGTACTTTTTGTCATGGACAAATGAATTTTGGAAGAGGGGCCTTGCAAGTCTACCAAATAGATGGAAGAGCATTGTAGTGTAGAAAATGAAGGAGAGATTTTAAATTAAAAAAAGAACTTTGTTTATCTTAATTTTGAAAAATAAAAGAAGTATAAAAAAGCACATTATTTATGGGATGACCCAATATGTATATATATATATATATATATATATATATGTATGTATATATATATCATCATCATCATCATCATCATTTTTGATCTCTGTCTTCCATGCTGCCAGGGGCTGGATGATTTAACAGGATCTGATGGATTAGAGAACTGCATCATGCGCCAATGTCTGTTTTGGCATAGTTTCTATAGCTTGATGCCCTTCCTAATGCCAACCACTTTACAGAGTGTACTGGGAATTTTCATAGCACCAGCATGAGTGAGTCCTCTCTTCTGCAAGCCCTCAGGCCACACCTCCAGTTTGAGAATAACTTTCTCTCTTGCTCCAATCAGTGCCAGGGACCTAGAAAAAAAGAGTCATATATATACCCTTTCCTCCTTGAGTAAACAGTAAAACATATCTATATGCTTAAAGACATTCCAGTTTTGACCATTCCATCATTTTGTATGTATATCAAGGTCTACATTATCCAATGTATTCTTTATTTAAGATGGTAAGGTGAGTTTCAAGAGCCATTTGGTTGCTGTTTCTAGCAAATTAAACAGCCACATAGAAACTTCTACTTTACTGGGTGGTTTTATAAGGTACAAAAAAATATTCTTTATTAACAATACATATCTTTAAATAGGAAAATCAATGACAATATAAGTTCAGAATATAATCAATAAAAATATCCTAGCCAGGTAAATTAGTTGTGTAAACCATGGGGATGTGTCTAAGAAATGATTTAGTAAATGGGTAAACAGAATTTGTTGATGAGCTAGTGAATAAACTTCTAAGTAGACGCTTCATCTTGGACAGACAGCTGAGACTAAGAACATTATTGTTTTGACTGTACAGCATTTAGCCTGGCACTGTACCATTTCTAACAACTTATTACCTTACAATGATTATAATAATGGCTTCAAATTTTGGCACAAGGCCAGCAATTTTAGTGTGAGTGGGGTTAGTTGGTTACATTGACCCCTGTGTTCAACTGGTACCTATCTTACCAACCCTAAAAGGACAAAAGGCTTAGTGGTTAGGTGTATTCAGCTCATGAGCATAATGTTGTAAGTTAATAGGCAAATGTCTTTATAAGTATCTGAAGTCTGACAAATGCCAAACATTGTAGATTCCAGTGTGTTAACAAGCTACATTTAAACTTCGTGGTTAAATACATCATCCATATCTACAATATCCATTTGGTTGAAAAGCCAAAGACATTGAAAGTGTACACTTTGTATACATTAAATCAGCATCTATATTTAATGCCCATTTTCTATGTTGGCATGGTTGGATAGTTTCATCAGACATGGCCAGCAGGAGAGCTACACCAGACTCCAGTCTGATTTGGCTTAGTTTCTACAGTTGGATGCCCTTCTTAACACTAACTACTTTACAGAGTGTGCTGAGTGCTTTTACATAATACCAGCATGGGTGCTATTATGTGGCACCAAAACTGGGCCCTTGCAGTCTAATCAGCTAATCCTCTTCATCTGGGGGAGTGGAATTAACACCACCATCACCACCACCACCACCACTGCCTTTACTATATTATTATCATCATTCTAGCTGTTTCCTCTTGAAGCACATCTATTTCTTTATAAATAATGTTTTTTGTTTTATTTTGGGGTGCATAAGCAAAAAGATTTGCTTTTGCTCCCACATGTGATGCTCCTACATAAAGTTGGCCATGAGAAAAGCATGGTTCTTGAAGTTGCAATCCAGCAACTTTTAGCATTTGGCCCTGGCTTTTATTAATGCTCATGGCAAAAGAAAGTTGGATAGGAAAATAACTGTTTAAATTGGAATGGGACATTAGATGGTATAACTGGTATGCAAGGAATGAAGATGGTCTCACCTTTACCACAACCAGTGAGAATATTTGCCTCAATGCAGTTCCTCATGAGTTTGTGCACAATTAATCTTGTGCCATTGCATAATTTTGGTTGAGACAAATTATGTAATAGCATAATAGGAGTCCATTTTTTCAGCTGAAGACAATAAGGGGCTGTACCTGGTGCTTCTAGTGAGTTAAAAAATTCAATGGGGGTAGTTAACAATATCCTGATCATCAATAACACTGCCAATTGAATTATAAATGAATACTTCTCCCAGAAGTTTATTCAATAGCATATTATTAATACTATGTACAGCAACATTTTTTGGAGCCAGGATAGCTTACTCAGAGATCCAATCTGTATTGTTGTAATTATGAAGAAGATTAGGAAAGACTTCATCCACCAAATCATTGATGGAATCAATTGAATTACATATTGGATTGAGTGTAGAAAAACTATCCTTTATCAGTTGGAACTCACCCTTCACCAAGTTTCAAAAGCTGCTCTGCAAATAGTTCAGCTGATTGATCTTTTGAAGCCTCAATCTCATATAATAATTGAAGTAGAAAAAAGATCAATTTCACAAATGAATTTATGTTTGTTTATTATATGATAATAATGAGTTGTATGTGTTATTTTATTTATCAATACAGCAATGGCACTTATATAATACAGTTCATTTAAATAGGTAATTTACTCATTCTTGAATATAATGATAGTAATGGCAAATCAAGTTATTGAAGTATTCATGTTGCACTAAGAGTGAACATATTCTTTATAAACAATGTTTTGTGTTTTATTTCGGGGTGCATAAGCAAAAAGATTTGTTTTTGCTCCCACACATGATGCTCCTACATAAAGTTGGCCATGAGAAAAGCATGGTTGTTCAAGTTGCAATCCATCAACTTTTAGCATTTGGCCCTGACTTTTATTAATGCTCATGGCAAAAGAAACTCAAATAGGAAACTGTAACTGTTTAAATTGGAATGGAACATTAGATGATATAACTATAAGCTAGCTCCTGCTGAGGGCTAACTGAGCCTGCTGCCCCAAACTAAGGAGAGCAATAATAATAAAGAACTTATTAGTACCATACCAATATGGTATTACTTGAAATTCAGTTTAAATGAAAAACTTTTAAATTCACAAATTTTTGGAGTTCTTTTAAAATTTGAATTTTCAACTGTTAACATATAACAAATCCTCATTCAGTCCTGATCCCAATGCTAGATGTTCATGAACCAAATGAAGGGCAAATTTACAATACCAGGATCATCCTGATTCAAAAAAATATTATATGTCTATGTAGAACAAACATAGATGGAAATACAGGGGTCCCGGAGAGAGGGACAGACAAAATTTTGC
Organism: Octopus bimaculoides; assembly: GCF_001194135.2. Taxonomy (NCBI): domain Eukaryota; kingdom Metazoa; phylum Mollusca; class Cephalopoda; order Octopoda; family Octopodidae; genus Octopus; species Octopus bimaculoides. The sequence continues at coordinate 118,991,113 of NC_068984.1, read as the reverse complement.
ATTTACTATTATAGAAGATAATTCTTATTCTTCTAGTAATCAGTTGAGAAGCTGGACTCTTCTCATATGAAATGTCTTAATATGCTAGCATACATATTTTTTGTACACACAAAGCCTAAATTGTTTGTTACTAAAGAATATTCTTAACATGCTATTCTAGAAATGTTGCTCAAGTAAAAACAGAAACACAGTTTTTTTGTGATACAACAGTATTAATTGATACTACTAATAACAGTAATAAATAGGTGAGTAACATTTCTACAGAGAAATTTTTTTTACATATAGATAGATGACCCAACAATAACAATTCTACTGTGGTAGTTTAGCATACAGACACACTTCCAGATAGCATATAAGCCTGACATCATTTTTCATGATAAAGAAGACAATAGTGTATTAATAACTGACATAGTAATATTAAATAACTGAAATGTTATGCAGGAGCAAGCTAAAAAGTTGAAGAATTTCACAGAATTAGGTGTTGAACTTAAAAACATTATGGCAGCTAAAAAAAAAACATGGCCATAATCCTCTTTCTTTTTGAGACAACATGGAGCAGGAAATGGCTGTGTGTGTAAGAAGTTTGCTATGTTATCTTGTGGTTTCAGATTCAGTCCTAGTACATGGCACTCACTTTGGCAAGCTTCTTCTGCAATAACACCAGGCCAGTCAAAGCCTTGTGAGTAGATTTGATTGACAGAAACTGAAAAAAGCCCATCATATATATGCATGTGTGAGTGTGTGTGTGTGTGTGTGTGTGTGTGTGTGTGTGTGTGTGTGTG
>NC_068984.1:118984284-118990227 GCF_001194135.2 Octopus bimaculoides | reverse complement strand
GTGTGTGTGTGTGTGTGTGTGTGTGTGTGTGTGTGTGTGTGTGCAGTACAAACCAAGAAAAAGTATGAAGACTGCATAAAAGACAACTTGAAGTAACTGCAAATTGATGTAAATAACTGGGAAGAACTAGCTTTGGAAAGAGCTGTGTAGAAGGTTGGGAAGTTAGGAAACTTTTGAAGAGGGTCACCTTATGTGCAAAAGGTTAAAACATTGGTTTCAGAAGGGCTGTCATTAGAACCTTGATGAGGGCATAAAGCACTGGATGAATGAAGTATATGGCAGGGTACCCCAGTCTAAGGCTGGCTATTTCTACCATTTTAAGACTCATGAAAGATGAACTGTATGCTATGCCCTTCTTCCTACACCAGGTGATTCAACATATGTAATATGTCAAAAAGTTTGCAAGTCAATTTCATGTCTGAAAAGACAGTGGCAGCACATAAATATCATATCCCATGGAATAATCCAAATAATCCAGTGGAAGTTACAATGATTACATCAACTCCTGTACTTCACTGGTATATATTTTACCAGCCCTAAAAAGATAAAAGCAAAGTCAGCCTCAGCAGCTTTAGAACTCAGAACATAAAAATCAATGAAGTTCCGCTAAGTATCTTATCTGACATACTAACAATTCTGCCTGCAGGCCTTAAAAATTATAATGACAATTCTTTCTAGAATAGGCACAAGGCCTGAAACTTTGCAGGGGGGAGTCTAGTTGATTACATCAACCCCTGTGCTTAATGGTACTTATTCTATTGACCCAGAAAAGGTGAAAACTAAAGTTGACTTCACTGGAATTTGAATTCAGAGCATAAAGAATCAGAAGAAATGCTGCTAAGAGTTTTGTCCAAATTACTAACAAATTATGTCATTTCATTGCCATGATGATGATGATGATGATGATGATGATGATGATGATGATGATGATGATGATGATGATGATGATGATGATGATGATGATGATGATGATGATGATGATGATGATGATGATGATGGTGATGGTGATGGTGATGGTGATGGTGATGGTGATGGTGATGGTGATGATGATGATGATGATGATGATGATGATGATGATGATTTCATAAAAGCTGAAAACATAGAACATGATACTACCACAGCTATCCCAAACCTAGAACAATTCGAAGTATACAAATATCTGGGAACCAATGACGGTGATGGAATCCAACACTCTAAAATGAAAGAGAAAATCCACAAGGAATGCTACTGAAGGGTAAGAATGGTCCTAAACTCAGAATGAAATGCTGCTAACAATTAATGCGACAATTCTTTGGCCATACCAGTAACCACATATAGCTTTGGTGTCATTAAGTGGAGTCTCACTGACATGCAGAATATGGATGGAAAGATCTGTAGAATCCTTACAAGGTACCAAATGCACCATCCAAAATCAGATGTAGACAGGATTTATCTCCCAAGAAAAATAGGTGGAAGAGGTCTGAGTTCCAACCTCATAGGAATATTCATAGTGTTATTCTAGAATAAATTTAAAAACCAATTTATGTTATAGAGAAAAGAAAGACTAAACTTATCAGTATTGTCTTGCAGTCTAGCAGAGATATTTATATTTCTCTATGTCCTTTTGGCTGGAAATAGGTAACAAGGATGGCAACACAATGAAACAGTGACTTGGAACTGCATGAAGGGGAGATAATACAGTAGACAAGATCAGACACTTCTGCTTTCTATAATCATTTGGGCGTAGATGAAAGTAAAACTCTACGTGTGTATGAGTGAAGGTTGTGTAAAGGAGAATGAAAAATGAATATTTTGACAAGATAAAAAAAAAGAAAGATATATAGCTTTTTAACTCATCTACATAGCAAAAAATACCATCTGTGCCATTAACATTGTTGCAGAGCCAGTCGTAACATATGGTTGTGTAGCACTGGATTGGAACATAACAAACCTAGATTTTATTGACTGTAACACTAGAAATCTTCTAAAATAGCACTTTGTACCAGTTAATCTGAATAAGCCTGACATCCAGTGATTATACATTCTGAACATCCTGAGTTGAGAAGATCTCTAGATATTACTGCCTTGAATCCTTGGGTTTATAGGACCAGTTACTTGGTTTCCGTGACATATAAGAGACCAATGTCACAACGTTCCTCTGAAATGGGATGTCAGTCCATTGCCGCAGGGTTACTCATTTACATCTGAGTGGACTAGGACAATGTGAAATGAAGTGCTTTGCTCAAGAATACAATGCACTGCCTGGTCCAGGAATCAAAACACTATGATCTTGCAATCATGAGTGCAACACTCTAACCACTTGACCACATGTTTTCAGGAATAGAAAATGGTGAGGTATGACTGAATATGAAGGAGCAGTTTTAAGGAGACAGGTATCAATGTTGCCCACAATGTTTTTTGACTCAAAATAAAAGCTTCTTATGCAGCCTTTTCAATGTGATTGTACAAAAGTAGCAAATAGATTATCAACATGACAACATTTTTGTGAGGAATGGAATTAAATTTTGAACAACCTATGATGCATAAGATGATGACCATGACAAACGACTATAAAGATAGGAGTTTAAATCTTTTATCTTTTACTTGTTTCAGTCATTGGATTGTGGCCATTGCGGGCACCACCTTGAATGGTTTTAGTCGAACAAATCAACCTCAGTACTTAATTTGTTTAAAGTCTGATATTTATTTTATTGGTCACTTTTGTCAAACTGCCAAGTTAGAGGAATGTATACAAACCAACACCAGATGTGAAGTTGTGATGAGTGGATAAACACACACACACACAGATATACATGTACAACCGTTTTCCACACAGTTTCCATCTATCAAATTCACTCACAAGGTATTGGTTGGCCCAAGGCTATAGTAGAAGACACCTGCTCAGGGTGTTACCCGGTGGGACTGAACTGAAAACCACATGATTGTGAAAAGCAGCTTCCTAGCCACATAGCCATGCTTGCGTCTATAATGGTCAATATTAATGTACATTGAATGTCCGTACATAAATAAATGAAACAAACTCTTTCTGACTAAATGGTGCAGCAATAACAACATTTATCAGTTTATGTGCAAACTGTTTCTATCTAAATGCTTACTTATCTTTGTCACTTCATTTGTTAAGAGGATAGAATATTAAAACCCAACTCGCGGGGGTGGGGGGGGGAGAGAGAGAAAAAAGCAAAAGGTTAAAAAAAAAGAAAAAGAACTTGAAGGGGATCTTAGTCTTGCAAGCTGTTTGGTGACCTCATTTGTGTTGGTGCCATGAAAAAAAGCACCCAGAACACTCTGTAGAGAAGTTGGTATTAGGAAAGGCATTCAACCCTAGTAATCATGCTAAAGCAGATGCTGGAGCATGAAGGAATCCTTGGTTCTGTTGGATCCTGTTAAAGCATTTAAATCATACCAGCATGGAAGTGGGGCATCAAAAGATGAGAATGATGTTGTTGCTGAAGATGATAATGATGATGATGATGATGATGATGATGATGACAACAATGATGACGATGATGATGGTAGTGGTGATGATGATGGCAACAATGACAACGACGATGATGGTAGTGGTGATGATGATGACAATGACAACGGCGATGATGATGATAAAAATGATGGTGGTGGTGGTGAAGGTGGTGGTGAAGGTGGTGGTGGTGAAGGTGGTGGTGGTGGTGGTGATGATGATCATGACAGTTGCTGTTCTGACAGCTTTTGATATTTTTCGCTACTGCATTGTTTAATTAATATCAGTAGCTTCTCATACTGCTACAAGCCACACTTAACTACAAAGGCACCATACCTGCAATTTCTCTAATACAGATGACAATTGTTGTTGTGCATGTGACATATTTTCTGTAACAAATATACAACATTCTATCAGTATGTCCTACAACCAGCTACCATGAAATATACTTAGAGACACAGTAACATAGCAAAGCTAAGCTGCTCAATCGTACACCTAGACACCTAATTTCAGTTCCTTAAATAAAAGAAAAGCTCTGTGGTATTTATATGAAACCTCCACCTGTTTTACAAAATGATGATGTGATGATGTGATGAAACTTTACCATGCAGATAGATTGCTAAGTAGCATAAAGCAAGGCTGATATAAATTCTCCATAACACAAATGGCAAGGGTGTTGAGATTGTATTATGATAAATATAGTGAATAATCAATTGTAATAACAAATTGAGAAGAAAGAATTATCTTCAACAATGTCTTTAATAACACCAAACATTTTTATAATATACATAGTGTATAATTTGTTTTATTTACATATGCTAAGTATGTGACTTAAGAAATAATGAAATTGCCAAAAGATGAAGGCTGAAAGTTCTTATATAAACACAAGGCATAACCTCTGGTTGTGAAGGCATGTAGCCTTGTGGTTAGCGAGCTGCATTCATGGTCACAAGACGGTGTTTTCGATTCTTAGACCAAGTGGCACATTGTGTTCTTGAGCAAAACACTTCACTTCATATTGTTCCAGTTCACTCAGCTGTGAATGAAGAACAGATTTTTAATTATGAGAGTGTGGTAGTAGAGAGAATAACAGAATATATACTATAGGACAGTGGTTCCCAAACTATGAGTCGCGACCCACTGATGGGTCATGAACGGAATCCTAGTGGGTCGCAAAAAGTTATAAAATTACGCATTAGCTTTGATTAACTGCTGTCTACCGAGATAGTTCAAGACTCATGTTTTCAATACCAGACTGGTTGTTTTATCAAGCAGTAGGCTTTTTTCATGAACTTAACAAATCAGAGGTGGTTATTTTCTCAAGTTATTTATTCGTACGTAATCGTAAAAAGGAAAAGTCTGTTTTTACCTATTTATGGAGAACTTTAACTAGGCGCAGTACAATACTGATCGAGCCGATAACAGTTACTACTTCGAGGTTTTGTATTAGAGTTTACACCTGCCCATAGGGTATGGAGACATTGAAACAGTTATAAAACGTTTTGTTTCACATTTAATATAAATAGTAAAAATTTAAATAAATAAGACAGTATGGATTTCACTAATAAGTTTATAAATTATTCAAAAAAGTATAGGAGTGATCACCAGGAGGCTATTAATTAGCCAATGAAATGATTGGAATAGACAGCAGCTAGATGGTAGATGGATCAATAGAGTCTATCTGATAAACGGTAGAGTTAAGTGGGTCGCCATAAACTGGTGTCATAAATAGTGGGTCGCGTCTCTAAAAAGTTTGGGAACCACTGCTATAGGAGAAGAATTGTATCTGTAAATATTTCTCGGAAGTTCACTAATGGTTTTTGGAGATGTACTTGTCTGGCAAGTGATTTGATCTGACACTGTGTTTTGCTCCCCATGCCCCTCATACAGTTTGTGTCAGCCTGTGGTTATAGACTGATAGATTCTCTTCTTTTAGTTCGTATCTGACTTGCCGTTCTATACAATATCAAAGAAAGAGGAGAGAGAAAAGTTGTGAGTTACAACCGAATACCATGTTAACTGACCAACTATTAGCACCAAGCAATGATAACCAGAATGACTGATCTATAGAGATAAAAACATAATATATAGATGGGTTATAATCCAAACCATGTTCTCTTGAAGCGTATTTTGGCTATCAGTTGTCTGTGTGCTGATGCTTTATTTTAAACGAGAAATACATACATAGAAGTATTAAAATTACATTAAAATAAAACCACAAATTCCAGTCTTCATTTAAACCTTTAAGATGTAGGCACATAGCTCAGTGGTTAGAGCATTGGGCTCGCAATCATGAAGTAGTGAGTTCGATTCCTGGACTGGGTTGTGTGTTGTGTTGTTGAGCAAGACAATTTATTTCATGTTGCTCCAGTTCACTCAGCTGTAGAAATGAGCTGTGATGTCACTGTTGCCAAACTGTATCGGCCTTTGCCTTTCCCTTGGATAACATTGGTGGCATGGAGAGAGGACGCTGGTCTGCACGGGGTGGG
>NC_068984.1:118970575-118979213 GCF_001194135.2 Octopus bimaculoides | reverse complement strand
GTGGTGGTGGTGGTGGTGGTGGGGTTGGAGTAGCAGTGGTAAGGTTGGTGCTGCGAGTGATAAATTAAGTAACTGGTAAATCAACTCTTACAGCCAGCTCTCGTGGGGGGGGGGCTCCATTGCTTTGTTCTATGTTGCCCTGTCCCCTGCATCGTTGGGCCTTGTGCCAATGTAAGAAACGTTGATAAAATAAAGAAACCATCATCATCATCATCATCATCCTCATTAGGTGACAAATTGGCAGAATCGTTAGCACATCATGCAAAATGCTTAGTTGCATTTCATCTGTCTTTATATTCTGAGTTCAAATTCTGACAAGGTCAACTTTGCCTTTCATCCTTTCGGGGTCTATAAAATAAGTACCAGTTGAGTACTGGGGTTGATGTAATCGACTTGTCCCCTCCCCCGAAATTTCTGGCCTTGTACCAAAAACTGAAATCATTATCTTCATCATCATCATCATCATCATCATCATTATTATTATTATGCTGGATTAGCAGAATCATTAGAGCATTGGAAAGACAAAGTGTAGCATTTGTTCTTGCTCTTTATGTTCTAAATTGAAACCCCACCCAAATCAATTTCGCTTCTCATCCTTCTGGGATTGATAGAAGGAAGCACCAATTAAGAAGTAGGGTCAATAGAATTTACTAACCTGACTACCACAAATTTCTGGCCTTGTGCCCATATTATAAACAATTATTTGAGCTAGCAGGATCATTAGCATGTTGGACAAAATGTTTAGTAGCATTTCTTCCAGCTCGTTACATTCTGAGTTCAAATGTTGCTGAGGTCAACTTTGCTTTTTATCTTTTCTGGGTTGATGAAATAAACTGCCAGTCAACTGAGGTTGATGTAATTGACTACACCTAACACCTAAAACTGCTGTTTTTGTGCCAAAAATTGGAAATAGTTATTATCATTGTCTTCATCATCACAGTAGGTAGGGATGTTGATTGGCAGAATCATTAAAGTGTCTGGCAAAATCCTTTGTGATAATTAATTATAGCCCTTTATGTTCTGAGTTCAAATCCGAGGTCGATAAAATAAAGCACCAATTAAGTGCTGTGGCTGATATAATCAACTGTTTTCGTGTCTCCAAATTTTGGTCCTAATGCCTGTTAGAAATCATAGCTATTATTATCATTAACACTTTCGATACCAACATGGCTGAAACTGCCTCTGGCTCTGTAGTACAAATGTCTTGTTTTCATGAGTTTTGAATTAAAATCTTCCACCAAACCTGAGTCACAATTTATGTTCCTAACATCAGCTTAATGATAACTAAGTTATTTTACTAGATTCTTTGTTATATTTAAAATTAATTGAAAGAAACACAAAGCATCTCAAAATAAATACAGTAACGAAACGGTTAAGGAGGTAAGCAAGGCAGTATTTCACCTGTTTTTATATTCTAAGTTCAAATTCTGCCAAGGTCAACATTGCCTTTTGCTGTTTCGAGGTCAAAGAAATAAGCACCAGCTAAGCACTGGGGTTGATATAATCAACTTATACTCTTCCTCAAAATTGCTAACCTTGTGCCAGAAGTTGAAACCATTATTAAGGAGGTGAGCTGCCAGAGTTTTTAGCACACTGGACAAAATGCTTAACAACCTTTCATTCCTCTTTATGCCACCGAGGCCATTTTTACCTTTCATCCTATCAGTGGTTTATTAAATAAGTACCAGGTGACTAATAGGGTTGATATAATTGACTGTGTAGTTAAAAATTTGTCTCCCAAGCATATGGTACCAGGTTCAGTCCCACTGTGTGGTGGCACCTTGGGTATACGTGCTTTCTACTATAGCTGAAGGTCGAACAATGCCTTGAGAAATACTGCTAAGCATTTTGCCCAGCATGTAAAAATTCTGTCAGCTTGCTACCTTGTTTACCTCCTTAATGATAATAATAGCTATGATCTCTAACAGGCATTAGGCCCAAAATTTGGAGACATGAGAACAGTTGATTATATCAGCCACAAAACTTAGTTCATACTTTATTTTATCGACCTTGGATTTGAACTCAGAACATATGGTAGACATTTGGTAGATATGGTAGACAGAAACTGAAAGAAGCCCATTGTACACACACACACACACACACACACACACATGTACACATTATGTATGTATGTATGTATGTATGTATGTATGTATGTATGTATGTAGCTATCTATCTATCTATCTATCTATCTATCTATTTATCTATCTATCTAGACGTATGTGCCTTTGTGTTTTTATTTGTCTTCCTCCATTTTCTTTGCAACTGGTGTTGGTTTGTTTACTTTCCCATAACTTAGTGGTTCAGCAAAAGAGACAAATAAAATAAATACCAGGCTTAAAAGAAAAAAAAGTCCTGAGGTCAATTCATTCAACTAAAACCCTTCAAGGCAATGCCCCAGCATGACCACAATCCATTAACAAGTAAAAGATAAAAGATTATCATCATCATCATTATTATTATTATTATTATTATTATTATTATTATTATTATTATTATTATTATCATTATCATTATCATTATTGTTCTCAAATTTCTAGCTTCTTCTCAGTTATAATTTTAGCACCTGGTCTGTTTTAAGTGAACCATTTGAACCATTTGCTAATTGTCAACTGGAAAATAACAAACACAAAACATCAAAAAGAAAAAGAAGGAATGAACAGAAAAACCAAAAAAAAAAAGTAAAAAAAAAGAAAGAAAGAAAGAAAGAAAGAAAGAAAGGAAGTAGTTGAGTGGAAAATAAAGAAGAGAAAAAGAAAATATTAAAAAAAAATAGAGAAAAAGGGAAATGAAGAGAAAAAGGCAGAAAATAAGAAAAAGACGAAAAATAAAAGGGGTGGTCGTGGTGGATTTGGCAGCTGTTCTAAGCTTCTAACTATATTGTGGATTATGTCTTTATATCAGCTGTATCATCTAAACATAACTTCACTTGCATCTATTTTGGTTTTCTTGACTGTCTGCTTGTCTGTGTGACTGTGTGGGTGAATGCCTGTGTGTGTGCAAGTGTGGGTTTATGTGCATATATGTATATATATATGTGTGTGCGTATATATATATATACACACACATGTTCATACACATATATACATATATATATGTATATAGATATAGATAAGCATAGATATTTATACACACACACACACGCATATATATATATATATATATATATATATATATATATATATATATATATATATAAATATGTATAAATGTGTATATAAATATATATATATATATATATACATACACATACACCTGTATGTATATATGGGTATATGTGTGTGTGTGTGTGTGTGTGTGTGTGTATGTGTGTATGCATATACATATGTGTGAATGTATGTATATCACTATATCCTTGTATGTTAATGCTGGATAATTTAGAAGCACATGTACACATACATACATACAAGAAGCATTCACACATTAACATATACATATGCTTAGATATAACTGAACACCTACGTACACTCCAGGCAGCACAAACACACAGAGGCACACACAGACACACACATGCAAACATGACTGTACAAACTAACAAATATAAAGAATAAAGGAAATTCAAAGAGAGAGAAAGACAGAGAAAAACAAATGAAACTAAGACAGAAAAATGGAGATGAGGATAAAGAGGTGGGGGTGGGGGGTGGGGAGAGAGAGAGAGAATAAAGTGCAGTTTACTCTTTAAACTTAATATCTTCTCTAGAGTTTGTAAGAAAGTTTTCGTAGCTTCTAAAATGGTGCAATGGACAGAGATATTCTTATGCAGATAGGTGGGTATATTGGTAGGTGGTAGGCAGATTGGTAGATATAAATGAATACATGCATATTGGTAGATATGTATGTATGTTTGTATGTATGTATGTATGTATGTATGTATGTATGTATGTATGTAGGTAGGTAGGTAGGTAGGTAAGTAGATAGGTAGGTAGGTAGAGGGGGTAGAAGATCAATGGATGGGTTAGATATATGGATAGATATACAGATAGATATACAACACAGCTGGTATGTAGATAGAGAGGTATGTAGATAGTGGGGTATGTAGAAAGAGACACATGTATGTATGCATGTATGTATATAGACATACGTACATATAGATAGATAGATAGATAGATAGATAGATAGAGATAGAGAGAGAGAGAGAGCTGTAAGTATACATGAACAATTTAGTATGTAGATAAAAAGGTATGCTGATAAAAACATAAATATATATGTAGAAAAATAGATGTGTTGAAAGTAAGACTGACAGACAGACAGACAGACAGATAGACAGGCAGACAGACAGACAGACATATCACAGATAGATAGAAAGATAGATATATAGTTATGGTCATGTGTATATATATATATATATATATATATATATATATATATATATATATATATATGTTTAGATAGAACTGAAAGCATGAGAAATTCAAATCTTGTAGAACATAGTTGCAAAATCATGTGAACATAATGAGTGCAACAGCAAATGTAATTTGTGTATCACTGAAAAGTTGCTAATATTGATCTATTCAGTGATGTTCTAAATAGAAGAGAAGAGATCCAACTGTGCTGCTATCCATTAACATTGTTTATTTTGAAGTTTGTTCCATGATGGCAAACTTGTCAAGCAGCATAACTATTGCACAGGGTAACTATTAGTCGTTACCAGCACCAGTTTTAGTTGACTAAATTAAATTAAAATGATAGGCATGGGTGTGGCAGTTACTCATACCTATCCTTATATATTGTAAGGTAACTTCTATAGCTAGAAACCTGTCCCTAGCCCTCTATCATATTTTAGCCTCTAATCACCTAGCATAAAGTCACCAACCTCATCTGCCAAGGGGTCTTTTCTTTATTTTGCAAGTTTCATGGTGACCATACCTGTGTTGGTGATATGATAAAACACACACTACTCTCTATAAAGTAGATGGTATTATGAAGGGCATCCAGCTGTAGGAACCATGCCAAAACAGATATTGGAGCTTGTTGCAATCCTCCAGCTTGTTGGATCTTGTCAACCCATCCAGTCCATGTCAGCATGAAAGATGGATGTTAAATGATGATATGACAATGACTTTAGCTTAGCATCCAGTCTTTGAGGCAGATTTTCTACAACTGGATGCATTTCCTGTTACCAACCCTCATTTGTTTCCAAGTGAGATAATATTTTTCACATGACTTGGATATATTTTCATGGAAAACAGGAATTCAGGGACACAATTTCTAAGATGGTGATTCTTGTTTCTAACAATTATGCATGAGTGTTTATGTGATTAAGAAGTTCACTTTGCAATCACATGATTTCAGATGCAGTCCTACTTATTGCTTGGCATCTTGGGTGAATGTCACCAGCTATAGTCTCACGCCACCAAAACCACCAACACTAACACCATCAAAATCGCCACCACCACCACCACCACCATCTATATATATATATATATTTATATATATATATATATATATGTATATGATACACACACACACATGCATGCATATAACTATGTCTATACATCTATAGGAGATGCTTTCTTGAGTTGAATACTGCAGTATTGTGGCTTTCTTTCAGTATACTCACATTAAGTAAGATATACAGATTGCTATCTGTCAGTCTTGCTTCTCCCCCCTTCTCTCTCTCTCTCTATATATATATGTATATCTATATCTGTATCTAATAATATATATATATATATATATATATATATATACACATATACACACACACACATATATATACATATATGTATATATATACATAAATTTATATATATATATATATATGCATACACACACATACATATATGTGTGTGTGTTAATTTATGTCAATTACATTCCCAAACTGCTGTTGATGCAATTTACTGCATTCAAATTCACTGATACGTACTGTTAACTAACTAAATGAAACTGTGTTTTAAGAATATAAACCTTGTTTGTCTCATATAAATTAACATATGTAAGATTCTAGACCAGTGACTAGTAACCTCCTTTCGAAATGGTTCACTTTCCATTTTTTACATTTGCATATGGCCCACATGTATGTTATATCCAGGGCTGTTTTAGGCCAAGTGGGTCAATGGGTATTTACCCCGTACCTATGATTTTTGCTAATTCAAAGCATAATAAAATAATAAAGAGGATCCATTAGATCTAGGGCCCCTAACAGTTTGAAGAAGCTCCCAAATTTGAAAGGCCTTGATAAATTCAGAGAGCCTCAGTTAAATTTAATGGCTTTTTAAATCTGAGAGGACCCAGTAAAATCTTTTACTGAGAGGGCCCAGTAAAATCAAAAGTGGGTCCAATAACTCTAAACAAATTCTATTGGATTAAGAAAAATGTAAACAAGTGGAAAAAATTAGAAATTATTCATTTGAATGCTGTAAATATATTTTTAAATTTTTAACTTCAAGCTTAAGGTTTCTCCCCACCAATCCTGGGAGCCCCAAGACCATGGCTCATATTGGTCCATACATAAATCTGATGACTGGTTATAATATATTTTACATAGAGGTGCAGGCATGGTTGAGTGGTAAGAAGCTTGCTTTCCAACCACATGGTTCCGGGTCCAGTCCTACTGCGTGGCATCTTGGGCAAGTGTCTTCTACTATAGCCTTGGGCTGACCAACACCTTGTGAGTGGATTTGGTAGACGGAAACTGAAAGAAGCCCGTCATATATATATGGTTGGCCCGAGGCTATAGTAGAAGACACTTACCCAAGGTGCCACGCAGTGAGACTGAACCCAGAACCATGTGGTTGGTAAGCAAGCTACTTACCACACAGCCACTCCTGCGTCTCTAAACAGTTCCAACATAAAACTGTATGGAGTACTTTTATGTTTTTGTATACCACAACACAAACAGAACAACCCTTGGGGCTCCAAGATACAAGTGAAACTGAAAAGGTAGATTATGTCATATTTCTGTGGAAGACATCCTATGTCATCAGCAGCATCTCAAAAATGTCTACTCCATCTAATGCAACACAAAATTATTGCAAAAACAATATATTCAATGCCATCTGAATAAAGAAATATCTTAGGATAAATAAAGGGAACTGCCACCTGCTATTGAATACATCAACACAGGGCTTGTTGGTGGAAAATTCCCATCAAAACTTCTGTCAAGTGATAATATAACAGGCCAGATGTTGTTGTTTGGAATAGACAGGTAAAAGTATCTACTGTCACAGAGGTCAGCTGCCCTGCTGATGTGAACTTTTCTTCAAAAACAAAAGAGAAAGAGGATAACTGTGGACAGCTGCTTCAAAACCTTCAGCTTCTACCCCCAGATTATGAATTTACATTTATACCAATAATAATTGGTGCATATGGTTTTGTGAGTAAATTCTTAAGTGGAAGTCTGGATAAACTAGTGAAGGCGTGTGGCTTAGTGGTTACGGCATTCGGCTCACAATCGTAAGGTCTTGAGTTCAATTCCCGGCGACGCGTTGTGTCCTTGAGCAAGACACTTTATTTCACGTTGCTCCAGTCCACTCAGCTGGCAAAAATGAGTAGTACCTGTATTTCAAAGGGCCGGCCTTGTCACACTCTGTGTCATGTTGAATCTCCCCGAGAACTACGTTAGGGGTACACGTGTCTGTGGATTGCTCAGTCACTTGCATGTTAATTTCACAAGCAAGCTGTTCCGTTGATCGTATCAACTGGGACCCACGTCATCGTAACCGACAGAGTGCTCCTTGATAAACTAGGGTTTTCAGAAAATGAAATCAACCAGCTAACATGCACATTACAAATACAATCTGTCAGCAGAATAGTAAAAATGTGCAAGACTTTTCTCAAGTTTGAAATGTGAATTTATTTTTTTCTATCTTTATTCCAACAAAGGACCTTTTTATTTTTTGTTAGAATGCAGCTCCCTCCTTACAGGAATATTCAAATGATTAAAATTATTAGAGGACATGTCTATCTATCTATCTATCTATCTATCTATCTATCTATTCAATTGGTCCATCTGTCTATCTGTGCATATATCTGTGTGTGGGTGTGTGTGTGTATGTGTGTGTGCGCATGTGAATGTGTGTGTGCGTGTATGTGTGTGTGTATATGCACGTGCATGTATATATATATATGGATCATGGTGTAGTCCTCTGCAGAGTGAGATCCTATCAAACCATCTGGTGCATGCCCATGGAAGGTGGACATAAAAAAAATGGTGGTGATATATACACATACATGCACACGTGTACGCACACACACACACACACATAATCCATCCATCCATCCATCCATCCATACATACATACATACATACATACATACATACATATATTTATGTGTGTGTTGTGAATGTGAAGAAAATTGAACCCAAGGCTCATGATCCAGTCTGTGTGACCTTGTTCATCCTCACCCCATCGACAATACCACTGCCACCACTGCCGCCGCCGCCACCACCATCTAACAAACCTCACCGGTATCACCATGACTACCATCTCATTACCTTTTCCATTGCTTGTCGTCCCATTTGTTACCACCACTGTTGCATCAGAAGCTATCAGCTTTATTTTAAGTTACTCCAGGATATACATATCACCTCCGCCACCACGCCACCACCACCACCACCATCACCACTACCATCACTACCACCACCACCACTACCACCATCACCACTACCACCACCACTACCATCATCATCATTACC
>NC_068984.1:118968545-118970489 GCF_001194135.2 Octopus bimaculoides | reverse complement strand
CCATCACCACCATCACAACCACAACCAACATTATTTCTCCCATGCTAACCACCCTCACTATGATTACACCCACCCCCTGCCAACAACAACAACAACAACAACAACATTATTACTCCCACGCCACCACCATCATTAACCAACATTATTAGTAATAACAGCACCGCTAGCGCCAGCATCCTCATCTTCCTCCTCCTCGTCATCGTCATCATTACTGCCACCACCTCCATTATCACCACCATGACTATCACATCTACCACTACCAGCATTACAGCCATCACCACCCCCACCTTTCCCCATCACCCCTACTACCATTGCCATCACCACCACCATCACCACCGCCACCACCACTTTTTCTGTGTTGTCTATATTTGGGCTTCACTGAGCCAAACGAAACTAAAAACTATTTTCTTCTCCCCTCATTCTTATGTCTTGGTCTAACACACACGCTTACACACATACATACACACAAACACACACATGAAAACACACACACATGCACATGTTCGCACACATATACACTCACACAACTGACACATGCACAAATATACACACACACACATGCATGCATTCACGCACATATGAACACATTTGCACACCGATGCACACACATCCACACAAACAAACATATGCATATACAAACAGATGAGACACACACACACACATGCATGCACACACACATACACACATACACGTGCATGCACACACACAAACACGCACACACACACAACACACTCACATACACACACACAAACACACTTATGCATGCACACATACAGCACACATCTGTAAATGCACACACACACGCACAAACATAAAACACACACACACACACACTCACACCCACACACGCTCACACTCATACACGCTCACACTTATACACATCTATCTTTTCTTATTCTTACCTTACAAAACGAACTGACTTCAAGCTAGAAATGGCAGCCGAATCTCCCTAAAAAAAATCACTTTCCACTGTTAGATTTTCAAAATAAGATAACTAAATAAAAAGCGAATCAAGTAACATAGTCTCATAAATGCTTTTCTAAGATGATTGAATAATGGTCATGGGTGGAATGTCTTTGATTAAGGATTTACTCAAACTTATTTTGACCTTGGGTCATAAAAAAATTTGAATTTACACACACACACACATACACACACTTGCAGCAGCACACACTCACACTCACAGTCAGACACACACATACCACACACGCATAGTCACACACATACATGTGGTCATACACATACAAATCAAATATGCATTTTTTGGTCTTTTCTGGAAAAAGGAATCATTGTAAGAGATGAAATCTTCCTTATCTTCTCGCATCACACCTCATCCTTCTTCGCGTATCACACCCAACCTGTTCTACCCTGCGCTCTTCTGTGCTGCCCCATGTTGCTACCCTTACCTCGTGTTTCCTTGTCTTGTTCCGCTTTGCCTTGCTCTCTGCCTGCCAACACCCAAACAAAAACAAAAAAAACTAAACAAATAGAAATGATAATAATAACAATAACAATAACAACAATAGCAACAACAATGGTAATAACAATAATAATAACGATAATGGTAATAATAATGGTGATGAAAATAAATGAAGAACAACATACGAACACACACAAATGTATATATACATATATACATATATATATATATATACAAACATACATACATACATATATATATATATATATATATATATATATATATATACACACACACAGATACATAATACATATATTGATACATACATATTTTATATATGTGTATATATGTATGTATATATATGTGTGTATATATAAATATATATACATATATATATATATATACATACATATATACATATATACATACATATATACATATTTATATACATAGATATATATATATACATATATGCATACATACATATATACATATATATATATATATATATATATATATATATA
>NC_068984.1:118954308-118968239 GCF_001194135.2 Octopus bimaculoides | reverse complement strand
TATATATATATATATATATTCATATGTATGCATGTATATATGTGTGTGTGTGAATGTATGCACATGTATGAATGTATGTATGTATAAATGAAAAAAAAAATAACAGCATGAAATAGTATTTTTAAAAAAAATAGTATTTTCGATTAGTGAAGAAAAGAAGACATTAACAAAGATGAAAGGGACCTACTGTCTTCTCAGCCTGTTCTTTGTTAAGCAGTTTGATTTAAAAGACAGTCGAGTGCAAATTACTTTCTTTCGCTAATACACTCACACTCACACACACACAAACATGCCCATACACATACAGGTACAGACATAGATAAATGTACACAGATAAGTGCACAAACATAAATACTCAAATATAAACACACACATAGGCACATACACACGTACGCATACATGCTTGGGTATACAAGAGGTACTGCATTTACTGAGTACATCCCTATGTACCGTCCCCCCTTCACCCCATGTTCACACTCAAGGGATATGAATGTACTTTACAAATACAGATACACACACACACACACACACACACAAACACACACACACATGGAGTTATAGATATATAGGAGTGGCTGTGTGGTTAAGAAGCTTCCTTCTCAACTATTTAGTCTTGGGTTCAGTTCCACTGCACAGCACCTGAGGCAAAGGCCTTCTACTATAATCCTGGGCTGAAAGAAACCTGTTTTACCTTTTTGAGCATGGCCGTTGCCAGTACCGTGTGACTGGCCCTCGTGCCGGTGGCACGTAAAAGCACCCACTACACTCTCAGAGTGGTTGGCGTTAGGAAGGGCATCCAGCTGTAGAAACTCTGCCAAATCAGATTGGAGCCTGGTGCAGTCCTCACTCAAATTGTCCAACCCATGCCAGCATGGAAAGCAGACGTTAAACGATGATGATGATGATGATGATATATATGGTAGTTCCAGCAGCAGCAGTAGCAGATGATTATCTCCTGCTAGTGATGTAAACAAGAGTTCTCTTATGCACCACAAGCCCATATGAGAGGTTCTCTCATGGTAAATAATGCAGTATTTTGTGTTCTAACACAACATCTAATTTTATGTAAGGGTATAAATATCACCTTTTGGTATTAATACTGCTGTTGTCACTAATAATTATTTTAGAAATATATATATGTTCGTGTTTGTGTGTGTATAAGAATGGAGTAAGCAAATTATTTTACTACTTCAATTTACAATTGTTTCATCTTAGGTCAATAAAATCAATGTTACAACATTACATAATAATACATGCTACTATTGATTACTTTCTTTGTGCCATTCAAGTCAACCTTAGTAACCCATGATGAATAAGATTCTGAAGAATTGCATATAAATTAAAATACACAATTCTGAAGAATCTTATTCCGTTCTGTAGTATTTTATTCAGCATGAGTTATTAAGCTTAACCTGAATGGTACCTGGGAAAGGATCAATAGTTGCTTGTAATATTACATAATATTTCAAGATTGATTGTATTGAGCTAAGAGGAAACAATTATAAATCATTCCATACTTCTTATTTGTCATTCAAAAATTCTATGGATACTTTCGAATTTTCACACTTTTGTTTGGTAGAAGAAATGATCTCCAGCATATAGCTTTGTTTGTGGATGATAAACACCAGGGTTACATACCCCAATGACATTATTATACTCTCATATATATGGGTGTCTGTGTACACACACACACACACACACACACATATATTTTATCTTTTACTTGTTTCAGTCATTAGGTTGTGGCCATGCTGGGGCACCACCTTGAAAAATTTTTAGTGAAAGGAATTGACCCCAGTACTTATTTTTGTTATAACTGGCTCTCCTAAAGAAGTCTCAAAACTTCTGGAATGTACCTCTTATGACAACAAAAATGTTAAGTACTGTAGGGTTTGAACTTGCAACTCTTTCCCCAAATCAACCTACAGTCATTAGTGAATGTATACTTCTTCACACCTCACCACTATGTCTTCAGAAACTTCAGGAAAATCCTCAGCCATGAAGAAACACCATCAATGACGCAAAGGTTCTTAAATGGTATGATATTTAAGATCATCATCAACATCATCATCATCATCATCGTTTAACGTCCGCTTTCCATGCTAGCATGGGTTGGACGATTTGACTGAGGACTGGTGAACCAGGTGGCTATACCAGGCTCCAATCGGATTTGGTAGAATTTCTACAGCTGGATGCCCTTCCTAACGCCAACCACTCCGAGAGTGTAGTGGGTGCTTTTACGTGCCACTGGCACGAAGGCCAACTAACAATAACTGGTACACCATTTGTTATGATGACGAGTATTCCCATTGATCTGATCAGTGAAGCAGCCTACTTGTGATATTAACATGCATGTGGCTGAGCACTCCACAGACATGCATAACCTTGATTTAGTTCTCAAGGAGATTCCGCATGACACATAATGTGACAAGGCTGATGCTTTAAAATATAAGTACTACTCATTTTTGGCAGTTGAGTAGACTGGAACAGCATGAAATAAAGTGTCTTGCTCAAGGACACAAGGTGCCACCAGGTATTGAACTCACAGCCTTACAATCATGATCGAAATACCTTAACCATTAAGTCACGTGCATTTGCATTCTCCTGCCCACTTCATTACCATGGTATCAGAAACTTTGGAAACATCCTCAGCAATGAGGAAACACCATCTATGACATAAAGTAACGTAAATGGTATGACGTGGCATGCTATGATATTTAAGATATGCTGTAATGATATCCCACCTGAAGATGCCCAGACAATATACCAATTGAAATGTAATGCTGAAGAAAACAGAAAAGATAAAGTTAGTAGCAATAGTGCATATATATATATATATATATATATATATATATATATATATATATATATACACATACATACATATGCACACTCACATGTACATACATACACACGCACATACACACATATATATACATACATATATATATGTATGTGTGTGTGTGTGTGGGGGTGTATATGTATATGTATGTGTATGTATTCAAGATGCATTACTAATAATAAACTCATGTTATTTATATCTATTTCACATGTTTTGGCTTTTTTTGTTTTTGTTTTTGGCAGGGGTGTTATTTATAAACACAGCATACTGAACAGCTTCCCCCTCCTCTTCCTCCTCCTCCTCGTCCTTATCATTACCACCACCACCACCATCATCATCACTGTCTTCATTGTCATCATTATCATCATCATCATCATCGTTGTGGTCGTTATCATCATCATCATCATAGTCGTCGTCGTCGTCATCATCATCATCATCATCATCATCATTATTGTCGTCGTCGTCGTCATCATCATCATCACCATCACCACCATCATCATCATCATCTTCATCATCATCATCTTCATCATCATCATCATCATCATCATCATCATCATCATCATCATCATCATCATCATCGTCATCATCATCATCATCAGCAGTAGCAGCAGCAGTTAAGGCAGTGTCATATTCAACTGCCAGTTTTCCATGTTAACATGTATTAGATGTGTTTCTAATAGTACATCTGTTCCTGCACTTTAGCTGTGGAGTAAAACAGTTAGAGTATTAACAAAGATACAATAATTAAAACAAAGTCAGTTAATAATTAAAATATATGACAATCAATATTAATAGTGATGAAAAGACCATGCTAATTAACATTTAAAAGCATGCCAGTTTGTAATTAAAGTATTCTTGTATATAAATGAAAGATGTCAGTTATTAATGAAAACAATGTCAGTTAAAAATTAACAGTCTATAATAAAAAATATCTTGGTGTATCTTGGGAGGATCATATTGCCAATAATAAACACATGCACTGAATCATTTTCACTTCTTTGCTATATGTCACTTGGTTAGCTATTTAAGTAACTATCTAATTGATTGTTTGATTAATCATACAGTTAATCAATCTATCACTTGTGTTTGCCAAAGTCTTTTTGTGTTTGTCATAGTCACACATGACCTCTTGAATGATATGTTCTCTCTACCCCAGGTCAATTCCAGAGCCAATAACTGAAAAAACTGGTAGTTAATAAGCTCAGGCAACAATGAAAAGATGTCATTTTTGCTTGAGATGTACTGGTGCTGGTGCAAGTAAACACACTGTTGTTTCACACTGCGTACACAAGGAAGGGTTCAGACTCTTGTTCTCTCAAAGTCACTTGAACAGTTAACCCATTATAGAACTGGAAGATAATGTTAATGAATGTATTACGACAGTCAAATCTGAGGAAAAAATTACATAAGACCCATGTGTTGAATACTTTGGGTAAGTTGACAAAGATCATGAGCATGGTTTGATGTTGCTCCTAGAACTCTTCCTGAAGTTGCTGTGCTGTGACAGCCATATTGGTTGTGCTTTTAATTTTCTTAAATTTACATTGCATTTCAAGTAAGACTGAATCTCTGAAGCAACACCTTAGCCAGGACCTTACACACAACAGAAAGGAGTGATGTGCCCCTACTATTGCTGAAAATCGCCTCTTTATAAATGATAATGATGCTGGCATCTCTCTATTGCTGTGAGGAAACACCATCAATGACGCAAAATTAACATGCATGTGGCTGAGTACTCCGCAGATACGCATAACCTTCATTTAGTTCAGGCCTTGGTGATATATTGGTACAGGATTTGCCTACATATGTATCCTCCCTCTTTCAGTAGCTCAACAGGAATATGGTCAGCACAAGGGGATTTGTTGTTCTTAGGAAAGCAAACAACTGATAGAACTACCTGGAAGATAAGTGGTAGATGGAATCATAGAGGGGAAGAAATTCAAGCAGTTTGTTAATGATAGTGAGGTATGCACCAGAGTTTCAATTAAACAGATTATTAAAATGTCCATCAAACCTCAGCTGGATGTTGTTCTGATCCTTCAGAAGTGTTAAACCGTCTACTGCTTGCAGCTTAGTGACAGTGATTTACTGAGCTGTTGACAGTTTTGACAACAATGTAAAAATTATGCACATCATTTTGATGACAAATATTTGTATACATACATACATACATACATACATACACAGACAAATACATGTATACTTACTTCCATTACTGGCAGAGAGTATTCTGTTGAGTGACTGACAGCTGTGTAAAAGAAATTGTCTTGAGACCCAAAGATTGTTTTAATAATCATATTCGTTTTCCATGTTGCAAGATGTTGGTTGGATAGATCATCTCACTAAGCATATCTAGCTTTACATAATTTCATTATCGAAGTCTTGTGTTCTCAGCTTTGGCAAACTATATCCTTCCTTAGTTATCCTTGGTCAACTTTTATTTCACAAGAAGTTTTCTTCCCAACTGCATGCTTCTGAGTTCAGTCCCGCAGTGTAGCACCTAGGGAAAATGTCTTTTACTATAACCCCAGACCAATCAAAGTCTTGTGAGCAGATTTGGTGAAGAGAATTGGAAAGAATCCTGCCATACACACATACATACATACATGATGATGATGACTGTCCACTCATGACCAAGGAAGACCATCACTGACTGTTGCCCATGCAAAATGCCTGCAATGCTCATGCATGAGGTTATTCCACCATCAGTTGGCTTCACCTGGGTTTGCAACTGCAGCTTCCATGCTTGCTGTGAAGCCCTCTTACTCAACTGGGCATCAGATGATTGCCTTGCTGGTGATTGCAAAACATAATATTTTAGTCCAGTAACCCTTGCACAATATCTCTAGACCCTATCCAACTTCTTGATATGATCCTAAGACAAGCCAAGGCATGATATCCAGTTCCAATACAGGTCACAGCTCAGGAATATAGGAGTGCCATAACCTCAAGGACAAGCAAAAGATCTCCAAAATGTTCAATGCCATTCCCTGCATATCTGGTTTTATATCAGAGTAACCTTATCCAAGAGAAGCAAAAACGAAGGGTTGCTTCACTCCTAGTGGTTTTCCAGCACACCAGACACCAACCTAGAATTTCTGAGGGCCCATGCTATTGCTAGATAGTCATTGAACCTACACTAAGTTCACCAGTTCTTTTGTCAGGTTTTGTTTTTAGTCCTCACCAGGCAAGCATGGAGTGGGATGCTGGTTCAGTTACCGACAATCTGACCATGCAATAGGTTGTACTGGATTCCATATTACCTGTAGCATTCATAAGAAACCTCACAAGTCAAACAAACACACACACAAGTATGCATGTATGCCTGTATGTATGTCTGTATAATATATGTATATAGCTATGTGTGTGTGTGTGGAGGCGCAATGGCCCAGTGGTTAGGGCAGCGGACTCGCGGTCATAGAATCCCGGTTTCGATTCCCAGACTGGGCGTTGTGAGTGTTTATTGAGCGAAAACACTTAAAGCTCCACGAGGCTCCGGTAGGGGATTGTGGCGAACCTTGCTGTACTCTTTCACCACAACTTTCTCTCACTCTTACTTCCTGTTTCTGTTGTACTTGTAATTCAAAGGGTCAGCCTTGTCACACTGTGTCACGCTGAATATCCCCGAGAACTACGTTAAGGGTACACGTGTCTGTGGAGTGCTCAGCCACTTGCACGTTAATTTCACGAGTAGGCTGTTCCATTGATCGGATCAACTGGAACCCTCGATGTCGTAAGCAACGGAGTGCCAGCAACAACATAGCTATGTGTATGTGTCTTCATGTTTGACACCCACCACTGCTTGACAGCTATTATTGGTTTGTCTATGTCCTTATAACTTAGCAGTTCAGCAAAAGGAAAACTGAGAAAATATGTACCAGGCTTAAGAAATAAGTACTTGGTTCAATTTGTTCAACAAAATCATTTCAAGGCAGTGCTCCAGCATGACTACAGTCTCCTTCTTCACTTATTTCATGTTTTCTTTTCTTTATTTGTCATCCAGTCTGCTTTACTTATTCATTAACAGATGCAATCATTTCTTCATTATTTCTCAGTTAATGCTTTTGATGATCAGGCATTTTCTCAATTAATTTATGCTTAGTGTTTACAGCTTATTACAAATTAAGACTGTGTATCAAATGGATCAGACAGAACTCAGTTTCCTTCAGTTGCAAAGATACAGCAAATGCATACAATCATATATACATGGTTCAGATAGTTGGTACTTTGAATGGGTTAAGAAGTACTTTTTATTCCAGCAGGTGTAAGTAACTGTTAACAGTTCTTAAAAATATAACTGCTTACCTCTCGCTTTTATGTTATCATTAGCTGAAAATCTAGTATGAGTCACATCATCCAGAGAGAATGAGAATATACTAAAACCCTGAACAGTAATGTTTTTTTAATGTTGGCACAAAGCCACACATGTGTGCATTGTACAGTCAACTGGATTAACCACAGTCAAAAGGATTAACCACAGTCAAAGGGATTAACCACAGTATTCTTTTATTTGTTTATTCTGGTATTCGTTTATTCTTATACTTGTTTGGTCTTTTACTGGATTCAGTCATTGGACTGCGACCATTCTAAGGCATCACTTTCAAGGGTTTTAGTCAATTACATCGTTCCCAGTATATTTTTCTGTTTGGTACTTATTTTATAAATGTCTTTTTGCTGAACTGTTAAGTTACAAGACATAAAGGATAACAACATATAATAAACAGCAACACTGGTTTTAGACCAGTGTAAACATGAACACAGATTTGGACACAAACATAAATACACACCCCATATAAAACTCCATGTGTAATACACACATCTTAAGTATTGGGCCTAAATTGTCTTAAATCCCTATAATATCATGTATAACATAGTGTTACATAATAACAACAAGAACAGATAATCTATTTTAATCCAATATATCATCATCATCATCATCATCATCATCATCATCATCATCATTTAACGTCCGTTGTCTATGCTGGCAAGCTGGGGAGCTGCACTAGGTTCTTGTTTGATTTGGCATGGTTTCTATAGCTGGATGCCCTTCCTAACGCCAGCCACTTTACAGAGTGTGTTGGGTGTTTTTACGTGACCCTGCACAGGTGCTTTTATGTGGCTCTACTATGAGTGCTTTACACCATCAGCAGGATTGACCTTAACATTTCTGCTGCTGGGTACAGGTCTTCTTGAGTAGGGCTAGGTGCCAGGTATCTCTAATATTTAAATATTTCTAATATTTGATTTTATATAAAATGTATTGGTATATATACTAAGCAGGTTCTGATGAATTGTTGTGTAAAATTTTTTCCCAATTTAGACACAAGGATAGCAATTTTTAAAGACATTAAGACCCTGTTACTTTACTGGTTCCCTACAGGATTGAAAGGTAAAGTTGATTTAGCAGGATTTGAACTCAAGATGTAAAAAGCAAGGACAAATATCACAAACCATTTTTCCAACACTTTAACAGTTCTGTTAGCTTGCTACTTTTATTGTTGAGTAATAATAAGGAAACTAATTGTTGCCTCAATTCCTTTTACAAGCTGTTGAAAAGACCCTCACGGGGCTTAATATCATGGTAAAACTAAAGTAATATAGAAATAACTGTATGTTTATTTGTTTATAATATATGCTGTATTGAGACTATACTTGTAATTATGGAGAGAAAGAACATATTGATCATTGTAATTCTTGATATACAAAAGGATGGGATAATCACGGGTGTAATGTCTTCAACCTTAGGTGTGTTCGATTAGGGCTAACATGGGCTGGAATACATTTGAGAAATAGGTCTACTTGATAAAGGAAGACAACATCAATAACAACAACAACAATATTGACATTTTAACGAAGGAGAGAATAAAAGCATTAAGCTGATTCAAACAAAGTGTTTAAATAAAAGCCTGAAGTGAAAAGTATTTTGTACTTGAAAGAAATATTTCAAAACGTTGTAATATGTTTTGTTTATCTTTTTTTTTTCTCTCCTAAGTACTTGAAATGCTTAAAACTTTTCTTGTAAATTTTGTAAATTTCCGAATACCATCCACCACCGCCACCACCACCACCACCACCACTTCAACAATGAAAGAGCGAAAGGGAAGACAAAATGAAATGAAAAGAACTTTCGCTTCAGGAAAACAATGGATACAACTCGTTCGTGTTTAGTCAATTATTTATTTGAAAAGAATTTGTCTGAACTCGAAGTCTTTATAGATATATGATACGTCTTCTTGAAATACCATTTGTTTATTTTATCGGCTGCTCTGAAATTAAATCTGTCTGTCTACCGCGAACAGACATTGCTGAGGTGTATGCTGTAAAGGTTAGCAATCTGCTCTATGTTAAAACAATATCTGATCATAGGCTGACATATCTTCTTTAACACATCCATCTCTCTGTGTGACACAACTGCTACCACACCAACGAATAGTGTTGTTGTTGTTAGTGGTGATGATGTGCAAAATGATACCGCTACCTTTCCTAGCATTGCCACTGTCATCGGCTTTTACCTTTTAATTCAAATAATGTTGTTAATTAATACAAATACCCTAAATACATATTAAATGTATATTCAATGGATATTAGATCTCTTAAATGTAACATCCTTTGAGTGTAGCATTCAATAGGACATTATGTTTTTTGTACTTTCTCAAACACATAGCTTTACAAAATACATAAATACACACACACAAAACTATACATATATACATACACATAGACTCACATGCATATATGCATGCATGCATACATACATATATATATATATATATATATATATATATATATATATATATGCCTGTATGTGTGTGTATACATACACACAAAATCAACTATAAAAGAATGTGAGAGCAATTTGTCATTATAGCTATACTTAGATGTTATCACATCATCATTGTTTAATGTCCTCCTTCCATGCTGGCATGGTTGGACGGTTTGACAGGAGTTGACTAGGCAGGATCCTGCATCATGCATAGGCCATTATGGAGCATAGGCCATTGATACATTTTCTTCATTGTTCTCAACTTTGTGGCCTATCTTCCCTAATGGCAGGACTTCCTCTCTCAGGTTTTCTTGGTCTTGAATTATCATTAATGCTTCTGTAAGTTTCTTTTTTCTAAGTAGTGGTGTTGGCCTAATGCAAACCCATTTTTACCTCTGGGAAGAGGTGGTCCATTTAAATTTGTTCTCTGTCCTCTGACATATTGGTTTCAAATTTTACCATAAAGCCAGCAATTTCAGGTGATGGGATAAGTCAATTACATTGATCCCAGTACTCAACTGGTACTTATTTTCTTGACCCCAAAAAGATGGAAAGTAAAGTAAACCTCGGTGGAATTTGAACTCAAAATGTAAAGGCTGATGAAATGCTGCTAAGCATTTTGCCCGGCATACTAATGATTCTGCCAGCTTGCCACTTTAGTCCTCCAACTAATTAATCTGTCCTCTGTCCAACATAGAAGGACCTGTCAGGAGCTTACATTCCACTGGCACAGCTCTCAGGGTCATTGAAGCTAACAGGCCATCACATTGAAACAAGGATTGGATCTTGTAATGGCATGACTACATAAACACCTAAAACTACTTGTAGCTCATTACTGATTGTGTATGCTTATCTTCTCTGCTGAGTTGCTATTGTGTAGTGTCAGTGGAAGGCTATTGTCAGCTGAATAACTAAACTGAGGGCTGACAGATGGTGACTACTTTGGTGGTATCTCTGCCTTCCTACAAATAGCATACAGCACGTGTGCTGCATCAACACTTTTAATATAACATAAACCAAACCAAACAAATGGTATTCTGTTACTAACATTGGCAAGCCCTTGCAGTCTACTTATCACTTACCATCAATACATTCATCATCATCATCATTGTTATCATGATCATGATCAACATCGTCATTGTAATCATTATTATTATCATCATCATTGTTATCATTTTAACATACATTTTTTTCCATGCATGCATTTGTCAGATGGAGTTTATTGTGGCAGATGTTTTATGGCTAGATGCCCTTCCTGTTGCTAACCCTCACCTGTTTCCAAGTAAGGTAATACTTCCCCAATTCCAGATATGTTCTCACAAAATATTGGAAATGAGTAACTCTGCCTGTATGACTGTGACAATCATTTTACAACTAACACATGATGTCAAGACAAGGGGACACAAACTTAACACACATTCAAATACACACAAACACAATGGGCTTCTTTCGGTTTCCTTCTGCCAAATACACTCACAAAGCTTTAGTTGACTGAAGGCTATAGTAGAAGTCACTTGCCCAATGTGCCATGCAGTGGGACTGAGACCATGCAGTTGGGAATCAGCCTTCTTATCACTCCTTTTCCTATATTACATTATAAAGCTTAATAAATTTGGTAAGCATAATACTATGATATATTTATCACACATGAATTGTAGCCTTATTTCAGGGCTGGAAGATGGTGAGCTGGCAGAATTGTTAGCCTAGCCTGCCAAGCAAAATGCCTTAGCTGTACTTTATCTGTCTTTACTTTCTAATCTAAGTTCAAATACTACTGAGGTTACTTTGTCTTTCGTTTTTTTTGGGGTCAATAAAATAAGTACTACTTGAGTTTCAAATTTTGGTAAGTTATTCTATCAACCCTGAAAGGATGAAAGGGCAGAATTTGAACTGAGAACATAAAGACAGACAACTTACCTTGTGCCAAAAATTGAAACCAAAATTACAAGACTGGAAGGCAGCAAGCTGGCAGAATTCTTAGCACATTGGGCAAAATGCTTAGCGACATTTCATCTGTCTTTACATTCTGAGTTCAAATTCTGCTGAGGTCAGATTCTGCCCTTTCATCCTTTCGGGGTTACAAAATAAGTACCAATCAAGCACTGGGGTCAATAATTGACTTACTCCTCCGAAATTGCTGACTTTTTGCCAAAATTTGAAACCAATATTATAAGGCTTGTGTTCTAGTGAAGATTCAGCTGCCAAACTCCACTCAGCAAACTGACCCTTTTAATAAGTCAGACGATGATTTGTAGGGATTTATTCAAGAAATAAATGTGTCTTATGGACCAGGAAATATGCCAAGTACCAGATATATACTGGGATCAATTCAACTATCTCCACTTCCTTCTTATAAATTTGTGGTCTGGTGCTATTGTGAGAAGTTAATATAACATCTTCTCTTTTATTCTTTCTCATTTTTCCTTCTTTCCTTCTTTCCTTCTCCTTTTTATCTTCTTTTGCTTCTTTCCTTCCTTTTTGGTTTTTCTTCTCCTTTTTCATTCTTAATTACCTATTTCATCTTGTCCATTTCCCTACTTACACTTCGATCTCTTTCTTTCTTTCTTTCTTTCTTTTCCTTCCTTCCTTCCTTCCTTCCTTCCTTCCTTCCTTCCTTCCTTCCTTCCTTCCTCCCTCTCTTCACCTTAAAATACACTGTTACATAAGAGACAGATATTTTCATTCATTGGAAATAAGTAAAAATTTGTTTCCAAAGAATTGGCACAAGTAAGTTTACAAGATGGACTCATGAAGAAATGGGAAGTTAACCAAAATCTAAGATTAGAAGTAAAATTTCTCTCTGTCTGTCTGTCTCTCTTTTCCTAACATGTCTGATGTGTCTGTTTGTGTATGTGTGATTTCCAGTGAAGCGTATGCTTCACTGTTTAGTCTCTAAGCTGCAATCACGTTCCCCCAATAAACACACTTCTGAGAGATCTTATATCTACCCAGTCAGTTTTAGAAGAGGAAAGTACATGAAAAAGAACGACCGATATAATAAATTATTATGGCTGAGTCAGTAGAACATTGAAATTAATGATGTCTGATATTTAGTTATGTCCCTTTGTGTTCTAAGTTCAAATCCTGTTAAAGCCAACTTTGTCTTTCATCAACCTAGTGTTAATTTGTAGATACTGGAGTCATGTATCAGAGTTAATATAACTGATTGCATTCTGTCTCAAGTTTTGAATTTCATGCTGGAGTAAAATATACACATCTTCTATATATTTAACTTATGAATTTCCTTCAAGGAATGTTTTTTTAAAGGTGCAGGCATGGCCGTGTGGTAAAGAACTTTGCTTCTCAACCACATGGTTTCAGGTTCAGTCCCATTACACAGCACCTTGAGCAAGGATCTTCTACTATAGCCTTGGGCTGACCCAAACCTTGCAAGTGAATTTGGTAAACAGAAACTGAAAGAAGCCTGTTGTGTATATATAGTAAACAAAGTGACCATTGATCACTGATTTGCAACAAGCAAAGTAGCCAGCTGGAAAATCTCAATATATATATATTGCAAGTCGGAGTGGACTCTGGTAATCCCTCTAGTAGTCAGGTGTTCATGACTGAGGATGGGCAGAAATAACCCAAAACTGAGTCGGTCTCATGATCCCATTGCCTACTGGAGGATAGTAGGGGCTCGCTCCCCTGCTTGCAGTATATACAAGGTGCAGGCTGCACCTATAACCAGCTGGTAGAAGATCCACCTGGGGTTAAAATGGTAATGACATCAAACAACCATGTTGATGTGACAATTAACCTTAGTTGTCAGTATAGTTACTACTCTCATCTGTTATTGAGATTTTCCAACTGGCTACTTTACTTATTGCAAATCAGTGACTGACGATCACTTTGTTTATATTATATTGTGAGGTGGAGTGGACTCTGGCCATCCCTCTGGCAGCCGGGTGTTTATAACTGAGGATGGGCAGAAATAGCCTGAAACTGAGTCGGTCTCATGGCCCCATTGTCTGCTGGAGGATGGTAGTGGTTCATTCCCCTATTTGCAATATATACAAGATGCAGGCAGCAGATCTGTAGAAGATCTGCTTGGGGTTAAAAAAGTAGTAGCATTGAACAGCCATGTTGATGTGGCAATTAACTTCACTTCCTACAGTTGCTATCTACAAAAATCCATTTAAAAAGCATTGTCCTAAGATCCTAAAGAATAAAAAAAAAAAAATGAAAACAAGGATGATCATGATAGGATGAAATGTGCTTTTGATCATAGGTTTATTCAATCAATGCTGACTCGAGGTTAAACAACAACATCAGCCGGAACAGTCAGATGTGATTATCTCTTCGGAAAGATAGCCAAGTGTCATG
>NC_068984.1:118948661-118953965 GCF_001194135.2 Octopus bimaculoides | reverse complement strand
ACACACACACACACACACACACACACACACACACACACATGCACATTCACTCAAAGGAGAAATTAACAAAAAAAATTTAATATTCTATTTGATGATGATTTAAGGAGAAAAATATCCCTTTTTTTTAAATCTCCAACATAAAGCTATTGATTGGACAATTTATCATAGCATCATAGGTGTTGAGCCCAAATGCCACCAAAGGTACCTTGAATAGTTAAGCTAACAACTTAACTATCTCTTAACCATTTTGTTATATTCCACAGTGAGCTGGCAGTTGTTCTTAGTGCTTGCTCTTGGGCAGCACAGATTAGGGCCTCTGTTTCTGGTTTTAAATCACTTTTAGTCATCCACAGCCATCTTTTTTCTCTGTCTGTCAACATCCCTATGAAATTGACCATGCAATCTTTTCTTTCCCCACCTATTTTCAGTTTCATTTGTTTTCAATTTCTTGTATTGTGCTTTATCTTTGCAATCTTTCATCCTACACAAGCCTGACTTTCCTACTTCTAATAATAGTGATTCAGTGGCATTATTATCATTATTATTATTATTGAGTGAGAGAGCAGTGCATGCTATCAAAGTGACACTGGGGTAAAATATACGAAGCCCAGTATACCCATCATGACTACCCGTCTGATAAGGGTACACCAGGCACATGCATCACAACCATATGTGCGCAGCATGGTGATCTTGTATCAAGATAAACAGCGCATGACCTTGCAGGTGGGGCCCAG
Source organism: Octopus bimaculoides (assembly GCF_001194135.2). Taxonomy (NCBI): domain Eukaryota; kingdom Metazoa; phylum Mollusca; class Cephalopoda; order Octopoda; family Octopodidae; genus Octopus; species Octopus bimaculoides. The sequence continues at coordinate 118,953,231 of NC_068984.1, read as the reverse complement.
TTAGAATTTTCTTCAGATAGCCCACCCTGCTCAAAAGGTCCCTGAATAGGGGTTGTTTAAGGATGTTGAATGAAACATCCATGTTTCCAAAGGTGAATTATCCAAACCCCCCAAAATTTCTCTCAGCACTATGATATGATGCTCCCCCACTACTTCTGCTCATGATCAGAGATGCACATATCATCAGCCACCAAGGGACATGCTCAACTGGTTAAGGTCAAACAACTGACAAGCAAATCTGTGGTATTAAGCAGAATATTTGCTGTAGCCCATTGTTATTATTATTATTATTATTGTTAATATAAAAATATAATGGGATTTTTAAAAACTTCAAATGACTATGGGAGTCTAGTAGAATAAATAGGAATCAAAGGGGTCCACAGACATAAAAAATGGTTAAGAATTGCTGATTTAGATCATTTTAAAGCAAAATGCTTGTATCATATCAGTCACAGGCAGCTTGGTATGAAAAGTGTTGGGCTTGTTGAGAATGGGTCTAACATAGAACTGTTAGGAATATTGCCTATTCTAGAATTCTTTTATTGGTTTTATTGACTGGAATGTGGTCATGCTGGAGCACTATATTGCAGGGTTTTAGCTGATCATTACAAATCCCAGCACTTGTCTGAGTTTAGTAGTTTGATATTTATTTCATTGATTCGTTTTTATTGAGCAACTAAGAAAAACTTTTATTGATACAATGCCAGATTTGTTTTAACCAGTGTTTAAACACAAACACGGACACAATCAACAAGACTCAAACACCCACACAATCACCCACCTACCCAAACACCCCAGCCGCCCACACACATAGACACTCACACAGACACACCACACACTTATTCATACATACAGACATGCCCATGCATACTTACAAACACCAAAATCACACGCAGTTACACACATACACATATAACCAAGTACATAGACACATATATGTACAGAGGGAGAGAGAGAGAGAGAGAGAGAGAGAGAGAGAGAGAGTAGGTTTTGTCATAGTTTCTGTCAACCATATTCCACTTTTAAAATATTAGTCAATCCTCGGTGTCATGCTGTGGGACTGAACTCAGAACCTTGGGATTACAAAGTTTTATTTAGGCAAGGCATACTGTCTTGTTTGTACCAAACTTTTTTGATACTAGGCAGTGAACTCATCTCAAATCTGCTGCAACTACGATTTCTCCCTAGAGGGAACCTCTTCACAGACATCTGCCCTGCTAGAAATAGCAACCAAATATCCTTCAAATTACAGCCTGCTGTCTCAGAAAATATGAACATAAAGGACAATGTGGTTGTGGGTACCCTGTACCTGGAGGAGAGAGATGGGATAGTCACAACTGGAATGCCTTTGATTATAGATCTGTTTGATGAGGGTTAAACTGAGGTTAGCAACCAGTCTTTCTGTGAGTATTCCTTGTTTACATTAGATACAACTATGCTATGAAAGGGTCTGGCTGCTCACTTTAATAGAAATAGCAGAACACGCTTTAAATAACAAATGATATTTGAGAAAATGTATTCCCTGATATATAAAATGATGGGATAATCATGTCTGGAATGCATTTAATCGTAAGTGTGCTCAGTCAAGACTGACACGTGGTTAAACAACAATATCAACAATAATAGTGTCTTCATTCACATAATATTGTCCAAGTGGTGCTTAAGAAAAATGGTATCTGGAATGCAAAGAGTCTAAAAAAAAATACCACAAAGCATTTCATCTGACACTGTGAGCATTCTTTCAGTGCACTTCCTGATATATAATGGTTTCAAATTTTGGCACAAGGCCAGCAATTTTGTGTGTGTGTGCGAATGTGTGTGGCAGAATTTGGTTGATTGCATCATCCTCAGTTCTTAACTGGAATAAAAAGATAAACTAAACGAACTGCAGCAAAATTTAAACTCAGAACTTAAAGAACCAGAAGCAATGTTGGTAAGTATTTTCTGACACTCTACCAATTTTACCAGTTCACCGCTTTACTGATACATAATAACAGTATCAATAATATCACTAGATAATATAACACAACTTGCACAACACATAATCTACATTATCACTACCCATTAAAATAACACCACAGATACTCTTACATAATAGGCACCTGATACTATAACATGTCTCAAACACCATGAGCAATTCACATTCTACATAATTGCCACCTAATTACAGAACACAACCCACGTAATCCATGCTGCACGTTCTTCACATAATCATCGCTCCCCACCTGTGAGTAAAACATACTTCACACAATTCATACAAAACACAGACACCACCATCCTCCCCAAATTAATTGCTTCTAATTTAGGCACAAGGCCAAAAATTTTTCGTGGGTAGGAAATTAGTCAATTAGTTAATTACTGTATTTGATGGTGTATAAGATGCTTTTTTTTAATGCAAAGGCAGTGTCTCAAATTATATCCCCACATCTCATATGCAAAGTTGAGCTTCCTACAAAAAGTTTTGTCCCTTACACTGAATATGTACCGTGGAAATTGGGATGCAGCTAATATTCCTAGGTGTTATTTATGCCATCAAATAGGGTGCATTGACTGTAGATAGGGTACATTGACTGGCACATTCTTATATTGATTCCAGAAGGATGAAAGACATAATTGACTTTAGCAGGATTTGAATGTCAAATGTGAAAAAATGAAACAAATACCACACTGTATTTTGTCCAACACCCTAAAGATTCTGCCAGTAATGCAACACACATTTTGTACATGCCCTACACAACAAATGGATGAAACATTAACACACACACTCATAGACAAAAGCTAACCAAAATTCCCTAAATGGGTTCTCAACTAATTGGTATGAAGTCACTCACCAACACTTTCCAGCCCTTGGACCACAGATGCAGTAGTGTAGCTTGGATTCGGGAACAGTGGGTAAAGCTTTTATGAGGCATGACTCTTTTTGGTTTGCTGTATAAACCTTATAGGTTTGGGGATCAGGAGGACTTGGGATGGCAAAATCAAGAGCTTCCCTGGTTAGCACACACTCTAGCTACACCACTGCACAGACATACTGTCTTCTCCTCCTGTTTGTTTTACCACTACTACTGTGGCTTCTGCTCCATATTGTTGACTTGTTCATTGATGCCACTTCTACTCAAACAATTCTGACTTACTTATCTCTCTTCCATTCTTTATCTACCTTGAGTCTATTCCCAAAGCCCTGCTCTAACCAATATATCCAGTCCATGCTGGTATCATGTAAAAAGCACCCAACCCACTCTGTAAAATGGTTGGGGCATTAGGAAGGGCACCTAACCTTAAAAAACATTTCAAAACAGACCTCACCAGTGCTGATGCCACATGAAAAGCAGCCAATCAGCACTGTAAAGTGGTTGACATTAGGAAGGGTGTCCAGTCATGAAAACCATGCCAAAACAGACAATGGAGCTCGGTGCAGTCCTTTGGTTTTCTAGCTCCTGTTAAGCCATCCAACCCATGCCAGCATGAAAGATAGATGTTAAATAATAATGAATGATGATTGTCCCCCCAGGTTGTTGATCCTCTGGAATTTTCTCTTTGCTCATGTTTTCCCCTTTCAGCCATCAACTTGCAACTATTTAACCCTTTAGCATTTAAACCGGCCATATCCGGCCAAAAGTATCCTGCCTGTTTTATGTTAGAACTGACCAGATCTGGTCTCTCACACCAACCCTACAATATCGTTTTAAAAATTAGTAGCTACCTTATCAAAATCTCATAGCTACAAGATAATGCATGATTAGTTCAAAGCAATGTGGATAAAAAAGCATCAATTTTGGCAGAATAATGTGAACACTAAAGGGTTAAGAGACACCTCTCTAGCATGGCATAATTCCACCACCCTCAATACTGTACCCACTTGCTGTCTGGAGAGCTTGCCTTACATGTTACTTAGTGACCTCACTAATGTTGGTGAGCATCATGAAAAATACCCCCTGTACACTCTGTAAAGTAGTTGGCATTAAAAAGGGGATCCAGCCTTGGAAATCTTGCCAAAGCAGATAATGGAGACCAACATAGTCCTTAGGCAAGTCAGATCTTGTTGAATCATCCAACCTATGCCAGCCTGGAATACAGATGTTAAACAATGATGACAACAATGATGATGATGATGATGATGATGATGATGATTAACTTTGATGATGATTAACTTTGATGATTTCATCAGTCCCACTGGTGATGGGCACAGTGTCTTCCACCAGACCAAAGCAAACCCATATAGTAAACAACCACAAAAAACAACAACATAAAAACAGATGTAACAGACAAACACAACTCCACTACATTGCTAAATGACAAGAAAGTTGCTCATAAATCAAGAAAACAGAGGTGCATCTGGTGGTGTAGCATAAATTCACACAAAAATGCTGGAAGGCATCATAATGGCAGTGATAATGACAATGATGACAATGATGATGATGATAATGATGTGATGATGATGATGATGATTTCTTTTAATATACTACTACTACTACTACTACTAATATTATTAATAGTAATAATAATAATAATAATAATAATAATAATAATAATATTTCTATAACAGCACCAACACCACCAACACCACCAC
>NC_068984.1:118942476-118947736 GCF_001194135.2 Octopus bimaculoides | reverse complement strand
TCCTCCTCCTCCTCATCATCATCATCATCATCCCCTCCTCCTCCTCCTCCTCCTCATTACCATCATCATAAGCATTATCATTATCGTCATCATCACTACCACCACTACCACCGGCAAGACCATCATCATCTTTATCAGCAGCAGCAGTAGCAGCAGCAGCGTCTTCATTGTTCTCATCATCAGCATCACCACCACCAGCACCCCCACCATGTCACTGCTGTCACCGCCTCTGCCACCACCAGCACCACCATCATTATTGTTGTTTTAGCATGTTCATTTGGATCAGATGGGATTTGTTGTGGAAGGTTTTCTACAACCAGATACTCTTCCTGTCAACAAATGCCTTGTTGCCAGACACATCGCCTGTTTCCAAACAAGGTTTTTATTTCAATATGGCCTCACATAATGCTCATGGAAGACTGGAAATGAACATCATATCAATGCTAGCTTACAACCATCATAAGACATCAAGACAGGGGTATACGTAAACACACTCACACACACTTATATACATACATATATTTTTATTCATTTATGTGCCCTTTTTAAAGCCTAGCCAAGCTCATGGGCCTGGTTTTCCGGTTTCTATGGCGTATGTGTTCCCCCCAGCTGGACGGGACGGCAGTCCATCGCAGCTTTACTCAAGAAACAGGAAGAAAGAGTGAGAGAAAGTTGGGGGCGAAAGAGTACGACAGGGGTCGCCACTACCCCCTGCCGGAGCCTCATGGAGTTTTAGGTGTTTTCGGTCTGGGAATTGAAACTGCGATCCCCCGACCGCAAGTCGACTGCCCTAACCACTGGGCCATTATGCCTCCACACATACATATATACATGTGCACATATACATACATATACATTACACAATGGTCTTCTTTCAGTTTCCATCTATTAAATCCTCTCACAAGGCTTTGGTCAGCCTAGGGCTATAGTAGAAGACACTTGTCCAAAGTGTCACACAGTGGAACTGAACTCAGAGCCACCTGGTTGGGAAGCAAGCTTCTTAGCCACACAACCACACCTGTGTAGGTATGAAACTATGAAAAATATCTACAAAGTATGTGGAATCTGTGAAGTAACAGTCAACCATATTGTTTCTGGCTGTCCATGACTTAGTCAAAATGAAGTATGTAACAGTAGAATATTTTGGTTTGGTTGAAAGGTGGGAGAATAAAAGTCTGTATGAAGTTCCAGATACAAAATAGTTATTACAACTGTGTAACAATATTTTGTCATTGGTCAGTAAGTGTTATTTCCTATTTGCTTCTATATAGAAATCAAATGAAAAGACTACTATTCCCTTCCAACTTTGCTTTTGTGACTTGCACATCAATGTTTTGAAACCGATCTATTTTCCATTATATTTCAGACAGATTCAGCACTGAGTTACTGAAGCAGAAATATTGTTTTAGCAAATATTCTGTTCAATGCCCCAAATTACCTGTTATTTTCTTGACTATAACCACTTGAGTATGTCCCTTAGTGGCTGAGAATATGTGCATCTCTGATCATAAACAGGAGCAGTGGTGGGGTGGAAGCGTCATAGTCATGTGCTGAAAGGGATTCTTTGGGGTTAGAATAAACGTAACAAAAGCAAAATTTGAAGGAAATATTAGCCGTTTTTCATACTTTCTATGAGTAAACAAATACGAAAATAACAGCTGCTACCCAAGGACAAAAATCATGTTGCACAGTGTTATCCGTTAACAAAAATATATTGTCATTATAATGAACAAAAGAAAAGAGATATTTGCACTAAGTGAAGCAGTTCATGAGAGTTGTCAATAACGACAGTAGCTGTTGTTGAGAGAACTGCCATTATCAAATTCTGTAGCCAGGTTTGAGTGGTATAAATTCTTGCAGTTATTTATCATGGCCACATATGGCCACTGACCAGTTAATCCATTAGCATTCAGATTACTCTGTCAAGCATAATGCTTATTTATTCACATAGTTTTGAAATAATCATGCATTATCTCATGGCTTCAAGATTTCAATAATGTGATTGCTTATTTTTAGAATGACATTGTATGATAGGTGTAAGAGGCCATATCTGAGCAGTTTGAAACTAAAACAGGTAGAATATTTGGGCCAGATATGACTAGTTTAAATGCTAAGATGTTAAGGGACAACATCTCTATATAGCCCTGGACTGTCCAAGTAAAGGTGCCAAAGACAAGGTTGTTAATGACATTTCAATACACTGTCTATCACAACTGAGATCAAATGAATTAATCCTTTTGTTACCATATTTATTTGTGCTTCTTTCAATTAATTTTAAATATAACGAAGAATTTAGTAGAGTAACTTAGTTATCATTAAGCTGATGTTGGGAACATAAATTGTGACTAAGGCTTGATGGAAGATTTTAATTCAAAACTTATGAAAAAACAAGACATTTGTACTACAGAGCCAGAGGCAGTTTCAGCCACCACCATCGACGACGCCCCCACCACCACCACCACCACTACTACTATATGATAATTTACTTAAATTAAAATTTTTTTTTGATATTTTTACAGGTTGACACTAATACAACAGAATTAAGTAACTTGAAAATGTCAACACAAACAATTTCCCCAAGTTACATAATTGAACTTGATATCTGGACAAAACTTGATATAATCGCTGGAATGATTTTATTCTTCGTAATTGTCATCACCATTGTTGTCTGTTCTATAACTCCGATCTGTCCATTATTCAGATTTTGTCCTTTTAACAAGAAGTTTTTGAAAAATGGTAAGTTTATATAACTTTCTTGTATTTTTCTTTCATATTTAATATGTTTAGTTATGACACAACATTTGTAAAAATGAGGTCCAAATTTCGTTTCCCTTTGCTGCTTGCAATGGAACCAAATGGCTGTATTTATTGCTGCGTTTTATTATGCAAGAATGAGTTTGTATCAATTTATATATTTTGCCCTCATTATTTCTTTTTAAACTAATAACAACACTACATGGCTTTTTCCATACAACTAACCAAGAGGCCAGCAATTTGCATGTTGTCTCTGATATTGCATTGTGTCTGGACCAGTCTGTTGTGTAGAGATGTAAATAGGTATAACAGGATACAAGCAACTCGGCACCATAGGTAGGAACACTGTATAATTGACAAGTGTTTCAATAGCTTTTTGGCTAAATTCAACTCTGAGAGTTTGGGTCCCATTTTTCTTGAAATCAGTGAAACTGATCACTCCTAGATGGTTACTTCTAGGTTATAAACATAATTACTTATGTCTACAACCCTGCACAAAATCTGAACCTAACAAATCTCTCTTCCACAACTCATTTTAAACACCATTACTCTCTCTGTCTCTCCACCTGTGTTCATTACACTCTGCATTCCTCTCCTCTCTATCTCTCACTCTTCTTTTGCACTTTCATGAACTTGCCGACCCAATCCCACCCTCAATATCACTTCACTTGTATACCTGTCCCTGAAACTTAAGGATATGCCCTAACACATCTCCTCTCCCTCTTTCTCCACACTCTTTTTCCAACAAGGGTAGCCATGCATCTCCTCTACTGTAAGACACCTGTTCCTGTCCATCTATCATACTCTAAACTCAGTGTTTCTCAACCATTGTTTCCTATGTACTCCCTTGATTCCTGTTTCATTCGGATGGATCCTCAAAACCATTTGATATCTTTAAACTTGGAAAAAATATTTTGCATATTGCAGAAGTATAACCAATTTATTCCACATAAATTTTAACAACAAAATTTTATATGGGCTCCCAAGGGCCATGTGGACCCCAGTTGAAATGCACTGATCTAATGTCTCCTCACTTGGTACAAAACCACCTCCCTTAGTATTACTACCCCTCATTTGAAGAGGATCTTGTTTTGCAAGATACTTTGTGATGTCGTTGGTGCTGGTGCCTCATGAAAACCACTCTGTAAAGTGGTGGGAGTTAGGAAGGACATCCAGCCATAGAAACAATTCCAAAGCAGTCCTCTGACTTGCCAGCTCCTATCAGACTGCCCAACCCATGCCAGCATGGAAAGCAGGTGCTAAATGATGATGAGAATGATATATATATATATATATATATATATATATATATATATATATATATATATATATACTGCATTTCAAATTATTAATGATGTAACATTTTAAAATTTTATTTAAAACCTACTTATTGGAATTAAACAAAATTTTCACAGAATGATGGCAACAGTTATATGTGTATAGTGTGTAAAAGATATGAGGTTCTGCAAAACAACACAGAAACTACGACCATTTACCAGATTTATATACATTTTCACTGCTTCAAATTATTAATGAGGTGCAATTAAAACTCCAGTCTGATTTGACACGGTTTCTACAGCTGGATGCCCTTCTAATGCCAACCATTTTACAGAGTGTGCTGGGTGCTTTTACATGGTACCACAGGGGGCACTTTTATATGGCACTGCACAGGTGCTTTCATGTGGTCCCACACAGACGCTTTTACGCGTCACTGCATGGGTGCTTTTATGTGCTACCGCACCGGTGCTTTTATATGGCACCACCATGAGAGCTTTACATCGCCAGAAGGATCAGTCTTAACACTCCTGTTGTGGAGTACAGGTCTCCCTGAGTATGGCAATGCACCAGGCATCTCAGTCTTTTGTCATTTCACCTGAAAGGTTCAGCATCCTGAGGTCGTTCTTCAATACTTCATGCCATGTCTTCCTGGGTCTCCCATTTCCATGTGTTCCATCCACTCTGAGAGATTGGCACTTCTTTATGGAGCTGTTGGCATCCATCTGCATCACATGACCAAACCAGTGCAGTCTTCTCTCTTGCACACAGCGACTAATTCCTCTTATGACTAACTTCTCTCTCAGAACACTAGCACTGTCAAACATGTACACTTACATTACACATCCAGCGAAGCATAGTTGCCCCATTCCTTTCTAACCTTCACAAGTCCTCTGCATTCAGAGCCCACATCTCACTACCATGTAGAATTATTGCCCGTATACATGCATCATACAATTTTCCTTTCACTCAGAGAGAGAAACCTTTTGTGCTCAACAGAGGTAACAGCTCTCTGAATTTCCCCCACCCTATTCTTATCACAGTCTCTGTGCATCCTCTCCCACTACTAATTTGGTTCCCCAAGAAGCAGAAATTATTTAATACCTCTAATGAGCCACCAGCACATTTGAGAGAATCAATTTCATAAGTCTCTAAGGTTTTTATGGATCCTGTGCACCTTCCACATATGAAAACTCTGATAACCTCATATATATATATATATATATATATA
>NC_068984.1:118939040-118941022 GCF_001194135.2 Octopus bimaculoides | reverse complement strand
AGAGCCTTATTATGTTGAAGAAAAACATGCCTTTCTCAGGTTAATAAAGATTTGCTTCAGATAAGGACCAATGACAAAAGTGGATTGGCCAGTGTTGTAAATATGGAAAAAGAATAGAATAACAAACTTTAATGCTAAGGGACAAATTAGTGTCCATATTTATTGAATTCAAGCTTTAATATAAGTAAATATGAGGGTGACAAGCTGCCAGAATCATTAGCAAGCAGGGCAAAATTCTTAGCTGGAGTTTAAATTCCACCAAGGTCAACTTTCCTTTCATCATTTCAGGGCTGATAAAATAAGTACCAGTTGAGCACTGGGGTCAATGTAATCGACTTATCCCCTTCCCTTGTGCCAAAATTTGAAACCAATATAAGTAAATGTAAAGTAGCAAGGTGACAGAATCGTTAGAATACCAGGAAAAATGCTTTGTGGCATTTCGTCCCTCTTTATGTTCTGAGTTCATATTTTGCTGTGTTTGACTTTGTCTTCCATTATTTTGGGGTCGGTAAAATAAGTACCAGTTGAGCACTGGGGTCAATGTAATTGACTTACCCAATCCTTTGGAATTGCTGGCCTTGTGCTAAAGTTTGAAATCAGTTTAAGTGAATGTATTGTATGGCCTCGGATGATACACACCTCTCTTTCAGTTAGTAAAAGAACCAGCTGAGTTACAACAAAATATTTGTTTTCTAAGCCGTGTGGCTAACAGCAGAAAAGACACCTTACACAATTTCAGTATTACATTGTATCCACATCGGCAACAGTCTACCATATCTGTCACTTGTCTTTATACCACCACCTGCAGTTTGGCTGTGTTTAGCACAGAATTCTCTGTTGCAGGGTATGAGGATAAATTCTTCCTTTCTTCCCTAGCTCTAGTCCTGGAAATGGATAATGAACACTGCAATTCTTCCTTTAACCCATTCGTTACCATATTTCTGTTTATATACACTGCTTTGTTCCTATTAATTTTGAAAGTAATGAAGAATTTAGTAAAATAACTTTGTCCTTATTAAGCTGGTATTTAGAACATAAATTGTGGAGGCACAATGGTCCAGTGGTTAGGGCAGCAGACTCATGGTCATAGGATCGTGGTTTCGATTGCCAGACCGGGCGTTGTGAGTGTTTATTGAGTGAAAACACCTAAAGCTCCATGAGGCTCCATCAGGGGATGGTGGCGAACCCTGCTGCACTCTTCCACCACAACATTCTCTCACTCTTACTTCCTGTTTCTGTTGTGCCTGTAATTCAAAGGGTCAGCCTTGTCACACTGTGTCACACTGAATATCCCCGAGAACTACGTTAAGGGTACACGTGTCTGTGGAGTGCTCAGCCACTTGCTCGTTAATTTCACGAGCAGGCTGTTCCGTTGATCGGATCAACTGGAACCATCGATGTCGTAAGCGATGGAGTGCCAACAACAGAACATAAATTAACCTGAAATTTTATTTGTGGGTTTTAATTTAGATCACTTAATTAATTTAGAACCCTTTGGTATTCAGATTACTCTATCAAATGTAATGTTTATTTATCACATGGTTTTCAATTAATGAAGCATTATCACATAGCTTCAAGATTTTGATGATGTTTGTTTAATTTTAGAATGACATTGTAGGGTTGGTATGACAAGCTGGATCTGGTTGATTTCAGCACAAAATAGGAAGAATATTTGGGCTGGATATAATTGGTCTAAATGCTCAAGGGTTGAAATAGGAAGTTTGTATCATAGAACTGGGGATAGTCTAAAGCAGGGGTTTTCAAACTGTGGTCCGCAGACCACAGGGGGTCCATAAGGACAAGACAGGGGGTCCATGGACAGCAAATACTTTTTATGGGCAATTTGATTTTATATATGTTTTTTAATCGAAATCTTTTAATTGACAATAAACCTATTTGTTAAATACTGTTAAATAAATAAATGTAAAAATATATGTTATTTTAAGCAAATATTTATGCATAAATTTCATAAGTGTTTATAA
>NC_068984.1:118935776-118938465 GCF_001194135.2 Octopus bimaculoides | reverse complement strand
ATATATATATATATATATATATATATATATATATATATATACAGTAATCCCTTGACTATTGTGGGTGTTATGTTCTCAAATCTCTTGCAATAAGTGAAAATCCACAAAGTAGAAATAGTACTGTACTGTATATATTTTTTTATCATATATGGTGAAGGGATGTGTGGCTCAAGAAAAGTCATATTGTTCTGATTTATCTTTCATCATGATCATCATCATATCATGTCCACTTTCCATGCTGGTATGGGCTGGACAGTTTGATATGGGGTTGGCTAGCAGGGAGCTGTCCAGATTCGAATTGTCTGTTGTAGCATGGATTCTACAGCTGAATGCCCTTCCTAATGCCAACCACTTAACAGAGTTTACACCCCACTGGCATGGGTGCGTTCATGTGACACCAGCATGGGTGATTTTTATGTGGCACTGGCACCTGAAAGGACAAGCCTGTATGTATGAAAGATGGCAATTTTACTTGACATGTCTTATCAAGTACAGCAAATTTCCACATCTCCCAGTCACTTGTCATGAGACTCGGCAGCTAAAGATCTTTTCTTATCACTTCATCCCATGTCTTCCTGGGTCAACTCCCTCCACAAATAGAGCTCAGTACTTCTTTATGCAGATGTCCTCATCCATGCACATCACATGACCAAACCAATGCAGTCTTCTCTCTTGCACACAATGTCTGATGCTTCTCATACTCAGTTTTCATCTTAAATCTCACTAATACTATTTGTTGCTATTTTCTGTATATTAAAGTAATTGATTTTTCTCCATGGAATTCTTACAGATGGATGAAAATGAGAGTGATCCATCTTCTACTACAGTCAACGGCTCAACTAAAGCAACAAAAGTGGGCCGTTTATCATATAAGCTGAAATACGAACCAGACCTAAAAAAACTAACCATCAAAATCATTAAAGCAAATGATTTGATTTTAACAGACCCAAATTCTTTACCAGTTGACAACTATGTACGCATCCGCCTCTATCGGAGCCAACGATCCATTTTTAATTTCAACCGGCACAAAAACCTTCAATCATTTTCATTTGATAAACTTGACCTTGAAGTTCAGACAAGAATTAAACGTAAAACTGAAAATCCAGTTTTTAACGAGAAATTTGCCATATTTGTTGAAGAAAAGCATTTGAAAAATTACATTATGAGATTGCAGATGTGTGATTTTGATCATTATTCTTGTCATACTGTGAAAGGGGAGATCAAGTCCAAATTCTGTGAAACGAAGATTTTTGATGGTGAAGAAAAAAGTTTTGATTGTGAATTCACTGAACCAATTGAGGTAGGAATTAAAATTTTTTTGACAAATCACCTTTTGTCTTTTGTCTTTTGCATGTTTTACTTGTTACAGTCATTGGGCTGTGGCCATGCTGCGACACAGCCTTGAAGGGTTTAGTCCAACAAATCAATCCCACTTCTTATTTCTTTTTTTTGAAGATTAGTGCTTATTCTACTAGATTCTTTTGCTGAACCACTGAGTTACAGGGATATAAACAAACCAACTTCAGTAATCAAGCAGTGACAGTGATGCTAGGGTCAAACATACACTCCTAGACACACACACGTGCACAGATGCACACACACAGACACAGACACATGTATGTATGTGTGTGTGTGTGTATATATATATATATACATATTATATTATCATCAATGAATCATATATCCAAAAAAGAAGCACACTTTAAAGCATAAAGCAGTAAAATATTAAAGTAATAAAGTTAATGCTTGGTCACAGAGTGACCAATGGTCTTGCATCCATTTATCTGGGCGGCACACACACACACACACACACACACACACACATAAATGACAAGTCTTTGATCAAACCCTTGAAATTAATCCTATGTAACATGTCTGCTTCAATACTAAGTAGAGATAAGGCATCCTGATTAGTATTTTAGCAAGTTTAAAGTGATTTCTCTTGTGCTGTAAACCATTTACCATTTCTGTGGTACCCGATTTCCTTTGATTCCCTAAGCATGTGTTTATTTTGCTCAATGGTTAATCCAGTGCTGGGAACAGCATGCAGTCAAATTCAACTTCACTGACCATTCATCACCCCAGCCAACCAGTCTTCCTACATTCATGCCCCCCAGATGTGATTTGAGCACACAACCTTCAGTTTTATATGCAAAGTATATTTCCATTACAAGGACTTAATAGTGCCTTATTGTAACTGAAATTTTGTTATTCGGATGGCTATCTTGCTTGCATAAGAACCACATCATAATCCTTTCCAATTCTGTTTCACTTTCATTCAGGAAACATTTTCTCTGTATGTTATCTCACCCATTAAGAACTGAGCCAAAAATGTTGTCCTCCCCCCCTCCTCCAACCACTACCACCTCCGCCTACGCTTAACCACACAATAACTTCGCCCTCCATCCATCTACTGCTACCTCAAGGTAATTTCCTGGGAATCTTCACATTCCAATTTTGTTACATTCATAACTATATATAGGATCTTTATTAGTGCTTTTTTCCTTTTTTTTTTTTTTCCTTTGTATGCTACACAAAATTACCAATAGCACTCCTTGTTCCACCATTTGCCAGCAATTGTTCATATTTAATAGAACTAGCTGCAGGAGTTGATTTTTAAAGAAACATATTATATTTCATAAATAAATAAATAAATAAATCTCATGTAATCTACCACATTACTTTTATG
>NC_068984.1:118932737-118933292 GCF_001194135.2 Octopus bimaculoides | reverse complement strand
TATATATATATATATTGTAGAACAAGTAGAAAGATATATTTTTCAGCATGTAAATGCTGATAGAACAGGATATGTAGGATAAAATCCTTTAACAGCAGAAAAATGTGTCAGCAACCAGCTGGCTGGTCACTGACAATTTTTTCTGCTCTAAAAGGATTTTATCCTATATATGCTGTCCCATCAGTATTTACACATTGGAAAACATATCTTTCTACTTGTTTTACAATACGTTTCAAAGCTTCAAAAACAAACTTACATATTTGTTTACATATGATGTAATATATATATATATATACATATACATATGTTAGTGGCATATGATGGTTGCTGTATTGGGTGTGCTGCCACACTCAATGTCACCGAATTTCAAGCAAGGGTTTAACAAAAGATTTTCATTAAGATTTCTGATTAAATCAATGAGTAATTTGCCATTTTTGATGGGTGTGCAGCACACACCTAGCACATCCTGAACATACGCCCCTGGTATATATATATATATAAGTATATTTTATTATATGTGTGTGTGTGTGTGTGTGTGTGTGTGTGTGTGTGTGT
>NC_068984.1:118924949-118932725 GCF_001194135.2 Octopus bimaculoides | reverse complement strand
TATATATATATATATATATATATATATATATATAATCCTACTGTATTTTTATAATTAAATATTATTAGGAATTGTATAAAAAAAGAATTAATTGTGTATTGTAGAAGTACAAGTAATTTATTGCATGTAAATTTTAACAACAAAATCTTATATGGACCCTCCGTAAGGGTCATATGGACCCTAGTTGAGAATCACTGGGTTAAATGTTTAAAACATATAAAAGAAGGGCAGTGTCTACAACCTTTTGTACAGGGCCTCTGAGACAAAAAATAAGCAGAAACATGATTGGTGAATTGTTCTTAGATTGGCAAACTAGTCTGGATGTTCACAATGTAGTGGACTCTGCTAGAAACATTCAAGGGCCGATGAATGCAGTCTACCATCAAAAATGGGTAGAGTCCATTTAAAGGCATACTGTACAGTTTCCATTTTCCATCTACTTAATTTTACTTGCAAGGTTCGGGTCAACTTGAGGTTATGTCAGTAGACAATTAACAAAAGTGGTATGCATTTTTCTGAAAGTTATGAGGGTGGGGGAAGGGGATCACTAGTGTTGGTATGCCGGCTTAGGTTGGCCGGGGGCTTCAACAAGACACTTACCCAAAGTAACACTGAGATCTAATGCTTGTGAAACAAACTTCTACACTCATTTTCCACACAGTACAACTGTTGTCCATGCGCCAAAAGTGGAGTTTCTACATGGTCATCTGGCAAACCCGACTGAAAGTACACCCCTAGAAAGAAAAGTAAACAAAACACACCTTGTGGTTTATGGCGAGAACGCCTTTGGTCACAAAGACTACTAGGTCAAGGCGACCTGGGCTGAAACAATATCAACAAAACATTTGTTGTTTTGCATGCGTTAACGAAAGATCAACTGCGTGGTCTTATTCGATCTCTAGATATTACAGCTAAACCCCTGAATCACACATTCTTACTAAAAAGAAAAAACAAACAAACAAACATAATAATAAAACAAAGGTAAGGCACGATGTAGTCGTGCATACACTGTCTGAAAGGTAGATAAGATGGTAATGGCTAGAAGACTTTCATCACAGCATTGCTCGATCAGGATCTACTTGAGACTGAGCAAAAATACTATTGTTCTGTACGTGAAGCAAGAAGGGTAGTTCTCACGGGGACAGAGCCATGAGAAGCCAAATATAAGAGATGAATAATAATGTCGCCATTCACAGCTTCCCAAGCTGTGACAACTTTATTTCGTACCTTATTATGTAATCTATTCATGTATCACTCTTTGTTTTACACTGACATTTCATCTGCTTCCTATTTCTTCCTTCTGTCAATCTCATTCATTTGCAAAGACTCTCTCTCTCTCCCTCACAGTGTGCTTCTCTCATTCTTTTTTTTCTTCTCTTCATTAAATACAATTTATACTTTGTCCTATGAATTGTTTTGTACAAAAGCTCTTTTCTTTTGACAGGATTCCCTCGGCGAGGCATACATATGTCTGACGTACTTACCGACAGCTGAAAAACTATACTTCAAGTTAACACAGATAACTGGTCTGCCGGTATTAAGTAAAGAGACAAATTGTACAGGTAACAAAGACAATATTTTATGATATTGTTACATTCTAAACGTTCTTTCTCCACCACCACTACCCTTCTCTCTCTCTCTCTTTCTCTCATTTTCCCACCTCTCTCCCTCTTCATACATACATACATGCATACATATACACACACACACACACACACACACACACACACACACATATTAATTTATCCATGTTATACAAAATCATTTCACTTAACCCTGGAGTTTATACCTTTATAAGTAGGCTGTAATATCCTTGGCACTTATGGGAATTTTTGCTACCCTGGTAACTATTTATTTATTTTTCCTTGTTATTTGTACACATTGAAAAAATACATACATACATACATATATATATATATATATATATATATATATATATATATTATGGAGATGTACTTGCATAGCAAGTGACCTGATCTGAGATCGTGTGCTGAAATGAAAACAATTGCAGCATGGAAGGTATTTATAAGCCATTTAAGAAACACACAAACACCGTTAGATTCACTTCAACATTTAAGTTTAATTTGCCAAAATATTTTCATCACTTTGAGACTGCGACCTGTTCATTGACAAAATTCAGCACGGAATTTTGTCAGTCTACAGGTCATGGTCTCAAAGCGACGAAAATATTCCGGGAAATTAAATTTAAATGTTGAAGTGAATCTAACGGTTTTTGTGTGTTTCTTAAATGACATATAAACACCTTCCATGCTGCAATTGTGTATATATGTATATATACATGTGAGATTCATAACACAGCAGGAGTCATGAATGAAATAAATTTAAATATTGGAAACCCTAGCTGTGAAAGAAAAAAACAATACAAGCACATTAAAACAATGATAATAACAATCTTTTCTATTATAGGAACAAGTCCTGAAATTTGGGGGGGAAGGTGGTTAGTTGATTACATTGACCTCAGTATGCAGCTGGTACTTATTTCATCGACCCCAAAAGGATGAAAGGCAAAGTCAACCTTGCCAGAATGTTAACTCAGAACACAAAGATGGGCAAAATGTCTGGTCTACTAATGGTTCAACAAACTCACTGCCTTAATAATAATGATAATAATAATGATAATAATAATAATAATGATAATGATAATAATTTCAAATTTTGGTGCTGGGCCAGCAATTTTGGGGAGGGAGTAAGTCAATTACATCGACCCCCAGTACTCAATTGGTACTTCTTTTATTGACCTTGAAAGGATGAAAGGCAAAGTCGTCCTTACCAGAATTTGTACTCAGAACATAAAACCAGATGAAATGCTGCTAACCATTTTGTTTGGTGTGCTAATAATTCTTATTTCTTTATTGCCCACAAGGGGCTAAACATAGATGGGACAAACAAGGACAGACAAAGGGATTAAGTTGATTACATGGACCCCAGTGCGTAACTGGTACTTAATTTATTGACCCCGAAAGGATGAAAGGCAAAGTTGACCTTGGCGGAATTTGAACTCAGAACGTAAAGACAGACGAAATACCGCTAAGCATTTCACTCATTGTGCTAACGTTTCTGCCAGCTCAGTGCCTTAATAATAATAATAATAATAATAATAATAATAATAATAATAATAAAAATAATAGTTATAATAATAATAATAATAGTTATAATGATAAGCCTGATAATTTCTGGTAAGCAAGAATGGTATTGGCTCTAACAGCAGATTCTGTTACACATTTGACAAAACAATAGATCATCTCATTTCAGGATGTCCTGTGCTGACATCAAATGAATACAAAAATTGCCATGGTAGGGTAGGACATTATTTACATTGGAAAATATGTGAACACTACAAATCAGCACTCCTACTAGCTAATATGAATGTCATCCTGAGCCAGTCATTGAAGGTAAAAATGTCACCATCTGGGATTTTCCAGTCAATACTGACAGAACATACCAGGCTAATTGATCAGACATAATTATTAAAGACAGGGAAGAAGATACTTGTAGACTAATAGATGTAAGTGTTCCCACTGATAAAAATATATCAGTAAAGGAATTTGACAAACTTAATAAATATAAGGACCTGGAAATTGAAATACAAAGGATGTAGCATCTTAAAGCAAAAACTGTTCCTGTTATTGTAGGTGTCCTTGATATAATTAAAAAAAGGGATGTCAGAAACATCTAGACAACATCCCAGGAGAACCATGTCTCACAGAAATTCAAAAGATCATGCTGACAAGTACTGCCCACATCCTTAGAAAAACCCTATCAATTTAAATGTTTGTATTGTATTATATGGAGGTATTTTGCTACTGCTCTCCCCAGGCTTTCAGTTATACTGTAACATTTCTTAACTTTCACCTGCCTTAGGGCACTGGGTAATATCTCTTAACCTTCACTTGCTCTAGGGAACAAGTGATTGAAACAAACATGCAAACTGAAAGTAAATAACAACAACAACAATAATAATAATGATCAATGCTCAACTAGCACTTGAAAGTATCAGCACTCTCCTACCAATATGGCTAAAAAAGATTGGTGTAAGTGTGAAGGGAGAACACCTACAAAAATCAGCATTGTTTAGAACTGCAAGAATTCTTCATAGGGTTCTTGAAGCATGACCATTAAACAAGTGTCACCTTAGTCTGTTGGCTGTGAACAGCTGACACTTTCTATCATACCCAACAAAATAAGCTGTGAGTTTTCGTATAATAAAAATAATAATAATAATAATAATAAGTCAAGACAAAGAGCACGATTCGATTGTATAGATATTTTATTTGAACAATATTTCAACAGTACGTCTGTCTTTGTCAAGTTCAAAATAAGAGGTGATTAAAAATTTAAAATTTCAGAAATTTAAACGTAAAGTATGAACGAGAGTAACCAGCGTCCATACGTTGATGGAATGACATCATCAGTTTTTAAGTTTTATAACAGGCAGAAAGAAAGAAAAAAATAGAAAAAGGAAGATGACAGAAAAAAAAGGAAAGAAAAAAAGAGAAAGAAGAATATTCAATCAAATAGTTTTGTATAAATTTGATGATATTCTCCTGTCATCTTATTCATTCCTCCAGGGCGTGATGTTAATAACCCGCAAACATATTTCTCCTCATACATTCTGAGAAATAATAATAATAATCCTTTCTACTATAGGCACAAGGCCTGAAATTTGTGTGAAGTGGGTAAGTCAATCACATTGATGCCAGTATTTGACTGGTACTTAATTTAGCCAATTAAATCAACCCCGGCACTCAGCTGGTACTTACTTTATTGATCCTGAAAAAGACAAAAGACAAAGTTGACCCTGGCAGCATTTGAACCCAAAACATAAAGATGGATGAAATGCTGCTAAGTATTTTGTCCGGCATGCTAATGATTCTGCCAGCTCGATGCCTTACAGCTTATCAAAATATTGCTAGCCTCCACCAGCAAGAAGAAATGCTGCACTGGATGATCTGAGCAACACAAAATTAACAATATCATTCAAATTCACTACAGGACATCTACAGTAGTAGATTTCAACACAAGATATATGAGATGATAATAAGATCAATACTATATAAGCTTGGACATTTTTACTTATAATGATCCAGTGTAACTAGATATACATGACCAACAGCTTAATTAGTATGTGTTAGTGTTAGTGACGGCAACTCCTATTGTCGATGATGATGATGATGATGCTATCCCTGCTGTATATCCTGAAGGTCATGTTTAGTTGCATACAGTTATTATAAGATAATTAATTATTCAGCTAATTATTTATCAAAGTAGGCGCTACCCTGTTTATAGTACTTATAAGAGACTTCATTCAGAATAGTAACAAAAGAAAAAGACAACAAATAATGAAAGGAAATAAACTATTATACATACAACTAATGTCTAAAATGTCTGATATGTGTTGTCAATATGATTATGAGTATTATTTTACTATACAGCTGCCAGTATGGCTGTGTAGGTAAGAAGTGTAACTTCCCAAATCATGTGATTTTGGGTTCAGTCCCAATGCATGACAACACCTTGAGCAATGACCTCGAAGACAACAAATTTCCAGTAATTTAATTTTTAGTAATTAAAAGAAATCAGAAGCTCCGTTCAAAGCAAAAAAAAGTACAAAACACATCTGAAAAGCATTTATGTTGTGTACTCAAATCTTCAAGAGCTATGTATGACCATAGAGAAATATTACCTTGCTTGAAAACAGGTAAACGTTGATGAAAGTAAGGGCATCTGGCTGTAGAAAATCTGCTTCCAAAAAAATTCTATCTGAGCCATGCAAATGTAGGAAATTAGATGTTCAGATAACAATGACGACAATGATGATGATGATGATGACACAATTAAAAAAAATTCATCTCCAAAGATGAAGCTAATAATCCGAATCATGAACGTATAATTATGTAAATGGGAGTAAATTCATTATTATTTTTTTCTCACCAACAAATTTGATTGTTTCAGAGAGAGAGAGAGAGAAATTATATTTCAGCTTTTATGCCTATCTCACATATTTCCTGTAAACAATTTTGTTTCATTTGTCTGAAGAATTACTGATCTGCATTAATGAATAGCAATTACAAATACAATTTAGACTTGGATTTAATCAAGTACTTTGTGTTGATGCCAAGATAATATTGATATAACTTCTACTTAAGGATTCATTTCCTTTAGTTGGAATCTACCTGTCAGCAGCCTACTCTGTAACCAGACATGTATCTATATACTTAGGCTGAACACATAGACATGTTTTACAGCATGTGCACACATTTGCGTTCTTTTATTCTTTTGTTTGTTTCAGTCATTTGACTGTGGCCATGCTGGAGCACTGCTTTTAGTCGAACAAATTGAGCCCAGGACTTATTCTTTTGTAAGCCTAGTACTTATTCTATCGATCTCTTTTGCCGAACTGCTAGGTTATGGGGACGTAAACACGCTAGCATCAGTTGTCAAGCAATAGCAGGGGGACAAACACGGACACACAAATATATACATATATATATATATATATATATATATATATATATATATATATATGACAGGCTTCTTTCAGTTTCTGTCTACCAAATCCACTCACAAGGCTTCGGTTGGCCGGAGGCTATAGTAGAAGACACTTGCCCAAGGACTGAACCCGGAATCATGTGGTTTAGAAGCAAGTTTCTTACCACACAGCCACTCCTGTGCCTAATTTATATACACATGTTAATGATTAAATGCATATATATGAATACACTCAAACACCCATTTATATATTCATATATATGTGTGTATATATATTATATCTGTCTCTGCCTATATCTATATCTATCTGTCTGTCTGTATATATGTATATTTGTATGTCTGTATATATTAACAGCAGATATATATGTATAAATATGCGCGCGTGCACACACACACACACACACACACACATGCTATCTCTTGCTCTGTCTCCCTCTCTCTTTCCTTCTCTCTATATATGTACTGAGAGTGAGAGAGAAGGAGAGAGAAAGAGAGTGAGTGAAAGAAAGACTGATATAGATATTTAGATATATAAACATCCAAATATGCATGCTTATGTACATGCATACTTATATATATATATATTATACATATAATATATATATAATATATATTTTTAAATATATATATACACACACATGCACACACACACTCACACTCACACACACACACACACACACACACACACACACACACACACATCCATTTAACTTAATTATCATTGTTTTATCTTTGATCTCCCTCAGGTAATGAGATCAAGTAGCAGTTAGTAAGTTTTTCATTGTAAGCTTGCTATTAATCATCTCAAAATTGTCTTTTACTAAACATAAGATAGTATTGTAACCCACTACCAGAGTAAATTACATAAATTCTGGTTTTAGACATTAAGCATCAATTTGAAATTCTAACCGTATAGCTGAGTGGTTAAGGAAATCACTTTGTAACCATGCGACTTTGGAAACCATTCCACTGCGCAGTATTACAATAGACCTGAGTCAGCCAAAGTTTTAAGAATGAACTTTGTTAGACGGAAACTGTGGAAATTTAATCGATGGAAGCTGTGGAAATTTGTTAGAATGATTGTTTTTATTTTTGGGTGATAGACTTAACACATTACCTAGATTATCACTTTCTATGGCATATATATTCCCCTCCTGGATGGGATGCTAGTCCATTGCAGGAAACTCATTTTTGCCAGATGTATATATATATATCTATATCTATATATATATATATATATATATATATATATATATATATATATAT
>NC_068984.1:118922177-118922663 GCF_001194135.2 Octopus bimaculoides | reverse complement strand
ATATATATATATATATATATATATATATATATATATATATATACATATGAATATATACACACAAACACACACACACACATATACAGGTGCAGATTGGTTGACTAAGAAGTTTGCCCCAAAGTCACATTTGACCAAGATGTTATGTACCTTGGGCAATGTCATTTTCTATTGCTATACTTTGTGAGTGAAGCAGGGTAGATGGAAACTGTATAGAAGCCTGTCAGGTTGATTATACAAGTAATTCACAAAAAAAGAGAAAAGGCACAGCCCTGTTATACTCTGTATCACACACTGATACTACTTGTGAATAATATTAAGAGTACATGTGTCTGTGGAGTGCTCAGCCACTTACATGTTAATTCAATGAGCATTCTAATTAGGTTCATTCAAAAACTGAATTCTTGTCATTGAATGATGGAGAGCTGCCATACATATGTGTGTTTGTGTATGTGTGTGTATGTGTGTGTGTGTGTGTATATCTGTATA
>NC_068984.1:118912765-118920001 GCF_001194135.2 Octopus bimaculoides | reverse complement strand
TATATATATATAAACATAATTAAGGGATCAGCAAATATTTGCTTCACCATATAGCTTTTTTGGCTGCTATTTCTGAACTTCGGTATATGGTGAAGCAAATATTTGCTGATCCCTTAATTATGTTTATAAATATATATGAGCTTTTAAATAAGTTCTCCACCAATAATGGTGCTTACGTACCGATGGGCTTGGTAAAAATTATTAATTATTAATTGTTGATTTATTAATGAGTTGATAAATTGATAATCCTTTACCCTTTTAATTTGTAATAATTTGTTATATATATATATATATAGAAATAGTCTGTGGATGCTGGGTTTTGCTGGCTGGAGGTGCTAATCTCCCCTGTTCGAAAACGTAAGGACACAGAACGTTTGTATCATAAAGCCAGCTAGAACCGGTGTTTCTTGGGGCTAAATCACAGTAACATTCCTCCCCTTCCTGGGATTGCCTCATTATGCTGGCAAAAAGCCATCACTTTATATATATATATATATGTACACACACGCATATGTATATATTCTCTGTGTGTGTGCATGTATGTGTATGTTTGTATGCATGTATACATGTGCATATGTGTATGTTTAGGTACATATATATGCATGCCTGCATGTCTATATGTATGTATTATGTATGTGTGGTATTTAAATTAGTACTTTTAAAGATTTATTCTCTACAGATAAATTCTATAATATTAATGCATTTAGTCTTCAAGAAACCAAATCTGATTCCTTATTTACTCACTCAACAACATGTGATATAAGTAACTTTGAATAAGATAAAACAAGTTAACACTTTTGATACCAACCCATCCTTGATCACCTTTGATTTTAAGGTCCAGACTTCCTATTTTAAGCCTTTAGCATTCACGTTATTTTGTCAAAACTAATGCTTATTTATTCACATTGTTTCGAATTAATCATGTATTATCATGTAACTTTGAGATTTTGATGATGTGATAGTTTACATTGCAGAGTAGGTGAGAGATGCTTAGTCTGGTCATTTTACACATAAAACCAGTAGAATATTTGGGCTGGATATGGCCTATTTCAATGCTAAAGGGTTAAAGTGACGTAAAGTTAAACCTCTTATTAAAAATTTATTTTGTGTTGTATGTGCTGAAAAGTTCCTGATTTTGGGTAAATGAAAATAGAGGAGGATCAGTTAATTATGATTTTATTCAACATATTCCTCTCTCTCAGATTCACACTCTTATTGCAGTGGTCCAGCAGTCCTTCAGTTTTTCTAAGCCCTGTAAAAGAACTTGGAAGATTGGACCGCCAACCAGGCCTTTCATGATACTCTTAAAGCCAAGAACTTTTCAGCACCTACTTGTAAACATCAACTTAATAGTGATGAATTACTTTAATAAATTCTTCATTTTTTTCCAACTTCATTGAAAGAAAAACTGTGTATTTCAAAAGAAATATGGTTACAGAAGAGTTAATAAATATAGAATCTAATTTTCCAAAAATGCAACTCAAAATATGTAAATCAAAGTACATGAATGACAGAGCAAATTCCTGGAAACTTTATCTCATGGAAATGGGAGATACTAAAGCTACACTAAGAATCTCTGGCAGAAAATTATCTTGAATATCACTGTCTCCTGATTTATTGGCTTGTAAAATAGCAACATTTGAGAACATCCAGAAAGTTATTTTTCTCAATTCTTTAATTGCTTAGCAAGGTGAAAGATGAGAATAGCTACAAATTCTAAAACTCCAGAGTCATCAAAGGAAAGAAAAAACAAGAGAGAGAGAGAGGGAGAGAATGAGATGCAAAAATACTGGATATTTTTAATTCTTCAGCTCCTTGGCAAATGAATGATGAGAGCAGCCAAATATTCTGAAATTCCTAAGTCTTAAAAGAAAAAAAAAGAAGAGCAAGATTAGAAAATGCTGTAGGCCATTAAAGTTACGTTTCTAATCAGTTCCAACTTATAATTTACAAAATAATTAAGTACTAAAATGTGAATTAGCTTAAAATTCTTCAAGAATTTTGTCCATTTTAGATAACTGATGTGTCTCAAAATGCATTCTCTATATCTGGAATAAAAAGAAAAAAAAAATCGAATTTTCTTTTGACTCTTTACCTTCTGAGTGTAAATCTCACCTAAATCAATTTTTGCCTTTCATCCTTCAGATATCAATAAGATAAAGTACTGGGACTGATTTCATTGACTAATCCCTCTTCCAAAACTTATGGACTTGTACCAACGTTAGAAATTAAAGGTAATTATTTGACAGAATTGTTAGAGCTACAGACAAAAGGCCTTTTAATATTTCGTCCTACTTAAGGTGGCAGACTGGTAGAATTATTATCATGCTGGGCAAAATGCTTAGCAGCATTTTGTCTGTCTTTACATTCTGAGTTCAAATTTTGCTGTGGTCAAATTTGTCTTTCATCCTTTCGGGGTTGATAAAATTAGTTTCAGTTGAACACTGGGGTCGATGTAATTGTTCAACCCCTTCACTGAAATTACAGGCATTGTGCCAAAAAAATTTGAAGCCAATATTTGATCCTGCTGTCTACATTTTGAGTTCAAATTCTACCTAGATCAACTTTGCTTTTTATTCATAAAGAGTCAATGAAATAAAGTACAGTCAAATACAGAGGTTGTTATAATTTATTATTGCTTTCACAGAAAATTTCATTTTGTATAGACAAAATGTATAAGATATGTGGAGTCTTTGAAGAAATCACTGACCACATCATTTCCAGGTGCCCAGTATTGGTAAAAGCAAATATATCCCCCAACACAACAAGCCAGCAGCAATCTACCCTGGAAAATCAGCATGGAATATAACATTAAAGCCTCTGCAAACTGGTTTGACCACCAACCAGAAACAGTTTGCCAAGAATGACAATGTTTCCATCCTATGGGACATTGCAGTGTAGACTGATAGAGAAATTGAAGCAAACAAACCAGATATAAGTAAAAGATACAAAAGATAAAACTTGTACACTGATTGATATGACAATACCCGCAGCCTGTAATACCTCAGTTAAGTTTCCAGACAAATTACTTAATTCATTTACTTTAGAAAGTAGATATTTCCACTTAAAAATTTCATTACCCTTAATTAATGAAAGCATTTTTATGTTCCAATTTATCTTTTGTTGAACAATGTCATCTTTGAAACTATTTTTTATTGAGATATGTCAATTGGCAGAAAATACCAATTTTATTTTTTGGTAGAAATTTAATACTATTATTGTATAACCATGGAATTTAATTTTGCAGTTAAAGGGTTAAATACAAATGTCTTGAAATTGAGATCTCCAGAGTGTGGGACATATCCATCAAAATTACATCCAGAATTTTGTCCTATTGCACTAACAATTTTGTTGATCCACCACCCTTGCAAATGATTTGATTTGAAGAACCTTTCAGGTGAGATGACAAAGGACTGAGATACCTGGCGCCTTGCTGTACCCAAGAAGATCCATACTCCACAGCAGAAGTGTTAAGGCCAGTTCCACTGGTGAAAAAGATTGGCCTGCAGTTCTCTACTGGTGTCACGCAAAAGCGCTCATGCACAACTCTGTAAAGTAGTTGGCATTAGGAAGGGTATCAAGCTGTAGAAACCATGTCAAATGAGACTGGAGCTCTTCAGCTTGCCAGCTCTGGTCAAACTGTCCAACCCATGTCAGCATGGAAAATGGATGTTAAATAATGATGATGATGATGATGATGTGTGTTGGAACTAAATTACTGTTTTGAAGACTCATTTTAGCTTTTCAAAAAACATACAAAGCTGTTAACTTCACTTGATCACTTATTATTTGGTGTTATAACCCCAAGGCTAATACATATTGGCCAACAACCTAGTTTCAGATCTGTTGCAGTAGAATTGTGTCTGTGACCAGGTCACAGACAGTACAATGAACATTTTGCCACCAAGTAATAAATAATTAAATGAAGTTAACAGACTTCCATTTTTGAATGGCAAAGATGAGCCTTCCATGCTGTAATTACTTCATAATAGACTTGACTGATAATTAGCTGTCATACAAATAACAACAATTGTATAACCCCACAAGTGAGCAATACTCAGACACAATAGTAAGTCTGTGCAGAAAATTTCCATCAATCTGCACACATCTGGGACAAGTCTGGCTGCTGGCATTTCTGTGTCTGTGTAGCACATCATGAACCAGCAATGTCTCTTTTTCTCTTTTATTCTCTCTGATTTGAAAACAGAAATGAAAACAAAAAAATTAGAAGTAACTTCTGATTTGAAAGAAGTTATCTGATTTCCACAAATAAATAAATTACACTCACAAGGTAATTTAACCCGTTAGCATTCAGATTACTTTGTCATTATTTGTTCACATTGTTTTAAGTTTCTCATTCATTATCTCATGGCTTTAAGATTTTGATGATGAGATTGTGTAATTTTAGATTGACATTGTATGATATATATAGAAAGATACATGTAAGAGGCTAGAATGATACATGTAGAATGATAGTACATGTGAAAGACCAAATTTGTCTGGTCTGAACATAAAACAGGCATAATATTTGGGCTGAATATGGCTTGTTTAAATGTTAAAAGGCTAATTTAAAATAGATATATGTTATTGAAATATTATTATTGTTATTAAGGTGGTGAGCTGGCAGAATTGTTAGCACACTGGGCAAAATGCTTAGCAACATTTCGTCTGTCATTACATTCTGAGTTTGAATGTTGCCAGGGTCAACTTTACTTTTCATCCTTTTGGGTTCTATGAAATAAGTACTAGTTTAGTACTGGGGCCAATGTAATCTACTTACACTCTCTCTCAAAATCGTTAGCCTTTTGCCAAAATTTGAAATCATTATTATTATTATTGTTATCATTACAAAATAAGTCAGGTGGCGAGCTGGCAGAATTGTTAGCACATTGGGCAAAATGCTTAGTGGTATTTCAACCATCTTTACGTTCTGAATTCAAATTCCACTGAGGTCAACTTTGCTTTCATCTTTCTGGGGTCGATAAATTAAGTACCAGTGAAACACTGAGGTTGATGTAATCAACTAGTCCCCTCCTCACAAATTTCAGACCTTGTGCCTTTAGTAAAAGGGATTATTACAAAATAAGTAAATATGGTATCAATCCTCTCCCTTACAAAAGAAAATATTTCAGCAAATTGCTGAGATGCATCCTAGATTTACATGCTGCTATTTATAGCTTTATTTGTGCTTTGAGATCTATTCCAAAATAAAAATTATTCTACATTCTCTCAAAAGTTTATAAATTCTTATGATGTCAACACCATACAATTCTCACTGGTAAGAACAAAGCTTCTAAAATGGACAGAGAATTTCAAAGAACTGCTTTGGTCCAATGGTAGAACATCTGCCATGCATAAAAGAGATGTGATTTCACATCCCAAGGGCAGCCTTTAACTTTTTTATCTAAAAAGTAGAGGGTTTCTTTTTCGACCCAATATTTACACACTATCATTTATAGCTTTATGTCTGCTTCAAGATCTATTCCATAAAACGTTACAATCGTTTTGACTAATAATCTCACCTTTCAAGCAGAACACTTTTAAAAAATTTATATTTAGAATGCATTTTGAGTGGTTTAATCTCCAATTATCAAATGTTTCATTCCTCTATGAGTACATAACACATTCCTGTATGTGTACATAGTGTGGCTTAGCAGTTAGAGTATTCAGCTCACAGTCATATGGTCATGAGTTCAATTCCCAGTGATGCAGTGTGTCCTAAAACAAGACACTTTATTTCATGTTGCCCCACTCTACTCAGCTGACAAAAATGAGTAGTACCTGTATTTCAAAGGGCCAGCCTTGTCACACTCTGTGTCACACTGAATCTCCCTGAGAACTGCGTTAAGAGTACATGTATCTTGCATGTTAATTTCATGAGCAGGCTGTTCTGTTGGTAAAAATAAACTGGAGCCCTTGTCGTCATAACTGCAAAATGCCAGTGTCAGTTACATAGTACATAGTCCTTACCCAATATAATACTACGTACACATCTATGAATAAGACACCTGAAGTTAATTAAGTACCAGACTGATTGAAATGTAATATAGATAAAAATATTTTGAAAATGTTTCATTATAGGCACAGACATGGCTGTGCAGTAAGAAGCTTGCTTCCCAACCACATGGTTCCTGGTTCAGTCTCCCGAAGTGTCTACTACTATAGCCTCGGGCTGATGACCAAAACCTTGTGAAAGGATTTGATTGATGAAAATTGAAAGAAGCTCTTCATATATACAAGGGTTGGACAAAATAATGAAAATTTCAAACAAATTACTGCCTTTGGCAGTAATTACAACTTGAATTCTATGAAGTATGGACTCATACATAGTTTGAATTGTTTCCAAAGGAATTTTTGTTCATTCTTCAGCTAAAACAGTCTCCAGTTCTTGTAGTGATGATGGTGGAGGATATTGACTCCTTACTTGTTTTTCTAAAATGCACCATAAATGTTCAATAATATTGAGATCTGGGGACTGTGATGGCCAGATAAAATGTTCAACTTCACTAGAATATTCCTCATACCACCAACTAACACTCCTTTTCTCACTTCTTTCACTCTTTCTTCCATTTTTTCTGTTCTTTTCACTCTTTTCATTTTTCTTTCTCTTTTTCTCTCTCTCTTTTTATTTTATTTTCTTTATTTATTTGTTTATTTTTTGTCCTTTTTCTTTTTTTCTCTTTCTCGCTCTCATTTTCTCTTCATGTCTTCATTTTGACCTATCTTCTCATTCTAATCATACACATCCCTCCCCCACCATGTATCAACAAATACTACCAATACATTCTCAAATTTTCATTCACACCACAAAACCCTTTTGAATGAGCAGCACAGACTCCATGACTCCATACTTTGAAATGACTAAACATGAATTACTATTGGAACTTACATACCATGTACAGGAAACATTTTTTACCACTTCTGTACACCACTTTACTTGAATAATGGAACTGCAACTACAATATCTTATAATTTATTTCTACTTTCATTCTCTCATTTCCCTCTATATTCCCTATCTCCTACTTTTCCATAATAATTCCTTATTTTGAACTCAAATATTTACCTTTATTTAACCATCTCACATCGTCTCTGATGAAGGGATATCCATAATATCCCAGAAACATCTGGAAGACTATATCTGTATTGTTTTCCTTATAAATGTCCTGAAAACTCCTCACACCCTTGCTTTGTTATCTTATTTTGTGTAATATATATATATATATATATATATATATA
>NC_068984.1:118908622-118912233 GCF_001194135.2 Octopus bimaculoides | reverse complement strand
ATATATATATACGATGGGCTTCTTTCAGTTTCTGTCTACTAAATCCACTCACAAGGCTTTGGTCGGCCCGAGGCTATAGTAGGAGACACTTGCTCAAGGTGCCACGCAGTGGGAACGAACCCGGAACCATGTGGTTGGTAAGCAAGCTACATATATATATATATATGTATATATATATATGCATATATAAATGTGATTGGTTGCTTGAAAAACTTCTTGATCACTCCTACTTGCCTTGTATTTCACTCACACATTCTTTATCACATATCATTCGATACAAAATGATGTAAAATTGATTATAATTATAAACAGTCATGCACTTGACAAAAAGACTGATTACCCCCTACATTATAGCATAATTACATGATTGCACATATAGTTCACTGGACTTTTATTTTTCAAAACATATGTTGTATTGCAATGTGACTGTCCATTCATATTATTCATATATATATATACATATATATATATATTGAGAGAGAGAGAGATTTTTTGAAGTGATGTTTAACATATTCCCGTCTCAGATTCACACACTTAATACAATGGTCTTTCAGTTTTTCTAAGCCCTGTAAAAGAACTCGGAAGGTTGGGCCTCCAACCAGGCTTTTCACAATATCCTTAAAGCCACAAACTTTCCAGCACCCTCTTGTATATATGTACAAACTTTAAGTGTTAAACTAGTACAATATTTGTTAAAACTTGTACCTCCTGTGTTGTTGACATTTTATGCTCATTGTCTAATGAAGCATTTTATATCACTGTCCTTTCAGATGCCTATGTCCGTGTTGCTTTGATGAGTGATGGGAGAGCAATGAAAAAAACAAAAACTTCCTTAAGAAATGCAACAAATGGCAACCCGATTTTTAACGAGACCTACATTTTTGATATGCCAAACCATCAACTTGAAAACATTTATTTTATCATCACTGTGCTGCACCATAACAAGAGAGATGAGAAATCTGGTTATTTAATTGGCCGTATCTATGTTGGAGCAAAATTTGATAAGAAATCTAAATATCATTGGGAAGAAATGGTGAGACATTCACGGAAAGAAATTGGTACTTGGTACAAAATAAAGGGCTAAAATTTACACAAACACTCACGCTCACACACACACACACACACACACACACACACATCCGCACATTCATACACACATATTCATATATATTTCTATGTAGCCATATCTATCTATCTATCTGTCTATATATATATATATATATATACACATACATACACACACGCACATACATATATATACACACACATATACAAATACATATACACATGCATATATATATACACATATACATATATTATATATATATTCTCTTTTAAAAGAAATGTTTCTCCCAGCGTTCACTATTTTCCTCTCATTCTGGTCTAACAACCCTCCATGTTTGTTTTCGTTCCGTTTCTTTTTATGTCTCCACTGTCATTTTTTTGTTCCCAACTTTGACCCTCTATAAATCCTAAATTTTATTTTAGAATTTACGAGCAACTGTGTTTGAAGACTCATATTGTCATTGAATGCTTGAAATGAGGTGTAGATAGACAGCTGACAACTGATGAAGGATCCTTTCTCTGTGTTAACTTGTCATGTTTTCCATTTTTTCTTGTTGTTTATGTGATTGGTTTATGTGTATTCAATGGTTTTCCGTAATCACATGTATAAATACTAGAATGTTGTTTAAACACTTTTATTGCTTGAAAACCGGTAAAATAAAACATACAATGACAATTTGTAAAGATTCAACTTAAAATTAATTTTATGCACATATGTATGCATATTTATAAGTGTATACATCATACATACATGCATGCCTGTATGTATATATGTATGAATGAATGTATGTATGTAGTGTGTGTTCATATATATATATTTATATGCTGTTATGTCTATGTCCAGTCATAGAGTGACCTATGGTTTTGTGTCCATAAAAAGTCTAACCCCATGGACAGCTTGTCAGTGTATGTCTGATCATAGAGTGACCAACAGTTTCACATCCATAAAGGGTCTAGCCCCATGGACAGCTTATCCATGGAGCTAGGCCCTTTATGGATGTGAAACCATTGGTCACTCTATGACCTGACATGGACTTAACTGCATATAGATACATGACTGTTCTATGCTTTAGAGTATGCTTCTTTTATAAATGTATGATACACTGACAAGAAATATATATATTTATGTGTGTGTGTGTGTGTGTGTGTGTGTGTGTGTGTGTGTGTGTATGCATATATATATATATATATATATATATATATATATATATATATATATATATTTATATATATATAATGTAGGTAAGGAATAAAATATACTGACCACACTTGTAATAGAAAAGTCATCAAACCATTAAGATTGTACCAAAAATTGACAATACAAGAATGAGACATGGCCCCTAACTCTTTATAAAGTGTTGTAAATAGGAATTAGTTCTGTTCTGTGATGACTTTTTCAAACCCATATCAATTTCTTTCTATTCATAAAAATACAACGCACACACATATGCATACACACGCTGTTACACAATCACACATTTTGATATTATCAAAAGTTTTCTTTGAGTTTTACCCTTGTCTCTTCACAGCTGTCGTGAAAAGATAAGAGCGAAACTGAGAGTGTACTTTTGATGTCACAAACATGTATGTATGCAATCTATCTAATGTATTGAGTTCTGTATTAGATAATGTTCACATCACAAAAATACATTTTTATAAACAACTATGACATTATGATATATATATATATATATATATTAAGAAAAAGGTGGCAGTCAGAATTTTGGATAATTTTTTATTAGCGCTTTCATTCATTCATGAAGATTTTTCAAATATTTTGAAAAATTTTCATGAATGGATGAAAGAGCTAATAAAGAATTCTCCAAAATTCTGACTGCCTAATTTTTCTTAATAAACAATATCGGGACTTCACTTCAAACATACACACACACACACTCTCTCTCTCTCTCTCTCTCTCTCTCTATATATATATATATATATATATATATATTATCATCATCATTTAGCGTCTGGTGTCCATGCTGGCATGAGTCCAATAGTTTGGCCAGAGCTGCCAAGCTGGAGAGCTGTATCAGGCTCCAGTCTGTTTTGCCATAGTTTCTACAGCTTGATGCCCTTCCTAATGCAACCCCTTTACAGAATGTGCAGGGTGTTTTCATGTGGCACTGCATGGACACTTTTACATGGCTCTGCACAAGTGCTTTTACATGGTACTGTATGGGTATTTTAACATGGCACCTCATGAGTGCTTTTATGTAGCAGTGTCATAAGTTCATTTCACATGGCACTGACACAGGACTCTTGCAGATCAATCGTCTCTACCAGAGAGAACTAGAAACACTTCTGCTGTAGTGCACAGGTCTTCTTGAGTGCAGCATGGTGCCAGGCATCCTGGTCCCTTGTCATCTCGCCTGAACAGTTCAGCGTCCTGAGGTCGTTCTTCAGTACTCCATACCATATCTTCCTGGCTCTTCTACTTACACATGTTCCATCTACTTTGAGAGCTTGGCACTTCTTTATGTTTATCATTTTGCTGCTAGAGAAACATATATATATGTATATATAGATATATATATATATATATA
>NC_068984.1:118906318-118908402 GCF_001194135.2 Octopus bimaculoides | reverse complement strand
TATATACATACATACATATACACACACGCACCAAAATTATCTTGTTGAAAAAGGAACCATAATTTATTGACTTTCCTTTCCTGATATTAAAGCTTGAAAAACACCCAAATTCATGGAAATTGTTTGCAAAAATCATATTTTCCATGTAAATCTCCCCTTAATCTTTTGTTCATGCAGAAAATATTGATTCTGAATCTGAAGTTATCAATAACTACGTAATGTATAATTTTGGCATTAAGACTCACTTTGTTGTATTTATTTATATATATATATTTTTATTTAAAACAGAAAATTATTGGCTTGTTTCATGTTAACTTGTATATTTTGTTCTTGAATCATTGATTATCCAATTTTCCTATTGAAAAATGATTTTGGAGTCAATGGGGTCAATATTTGTAACATTTATGTCTCATTTTAATATAGATAAGATGTTTTACTTAAATAATCTATATTATTTAAATTATATACAATAATCGATGCAGCAGTACCAGTTGAGTTTGACCTTAAATGTTAAACGGCGTTTATTTAATGAAGTTTTAACAGAGAGTTGCTGCTGCATTTCTGGGGATCAAGTTATCTTTATGTTTGTATATATGTGTTTAAACAAATGTATGTATACATATATGTATATCATGTGTGTGAGCATAATGTATATATGTAGGTGCAGATGTTGTATAGAAGCAAGCACGGATGTGAGACCAATAGTTTGCTTCCCAACTGTTTGGTTTCGGGTTCAGTTTCTCTGTATGGCATGTGTTTGGGCAAGTGTCTTCTACAATAGTTCCAGGCTGACCAAAGCCTTGTGAGTGATTTTGGTACATGGAAACTAAAAGAAGCTCATCAATTACACACTCACACACACGCACACACACACATGTAGGTCTGGTGATGCAAAGAGGAAAAATAGAACTCAAAATATAAGTATATATATATATATATATATCTTTATTAATATTTAACAGAAACAAAGGTGACAAGCTGGCAGAAACATTAGCATGCTGGGCGAAATGCTTAGCGGTTTTTCATCTGCCGCTACATTCTGCATTCAAATTCCACCGAGGTCAACTTTGCCTTTCATCCTTTCGGGGTCAATTAGATAAATACAGTTATGCACTGGGATCGATATAATCGACTTAATCCGTTTGCATGTCCTTGTTTGTCCCCTCTGTCTGTAGCCCCTTGTGGGCAGTAAAGAAATAAGAAACGTTAGCACGCCAGGCAAAATGTTTAGTGATATTTCGTCTGTCTTTATGTTCTGAGTTCAAATTCTGCCGAGGTCAACTTTGCCTTTCAACCTTTTGGGGTCGATAAATTAAGTACCAGTTGTGTACTAGGGTTGATCTAATTGACTGTCCCCGCCTCCTCCAAAATTATGGGCCTTGTGCCTAGAGTAGAAAAGAATATTTAACAGAAACAACAGGGTGACTCAAGGGATGAGAGTTTTGTGCATCGGCACTTATCAAATAAGTTACAGATTGAAGAGTTGTAAATTATGTACCAGTGATAATAGTATTTCCCTTGATTGTTCTAGAACAAATTTTAAAGGCAATTACAATGTTATGTGGACAATTCATATTTTTTCAAATAGTTTGGCTGTTATGCTGTTTTATTGAGTAAATGCATAAATAAATAAACAAATAAGGAAGATTTGTGCATACATACACACCCATAAAAGTGAGTGATGGTGAACATACATGGTCTATGTATATGCATATATATATATATATATATATATATATATATACACACACACATATATACATTCATGCTTGTATATGCATAATTAAGGATACGCATACACACACAAATAGATATAACGTGAAACAAGAGTATACATACATATATATATATATATATATATATATATACTAGCAGAAATACCCGGCGTTGCCCGGGTTAAAGAGAATAATGAAATCTAAAAACGCCGTCTAGACTACGCATCATCTTTATATATAGAGATGTATATACACACACGCACCCAAACACACGTATATATATGTATATCAATATAAATATATGAAAGTCAATGAAGTTTCGTAAAAGAAGGTGATCATGTACATACTTTCTTGCTGTTGTGATTATAA